>NW_018128099.1:357961-360189 GCF_001952655.1 Monopterus albus
TTTTGACAAAGGGCGGGGGAAGACTCAAAACAGGCAACCTGAGGGACATTCAGAACTGAGTCAATAACTTTAAACAACACATGAGGCTTATGACAGTTTGACTGAATGATATTAGAGAAATAATTTCTCTTAAGATTTTTCACAGTTTTTTGATAATCATGCCAAGAGTCTTTAAGTATCTGAAGTGACACTTGTAGTTTGGGCTATGGGGGTGTTTTTCAGCTGCAGGGACAGGACAACTGGTTGCAATCGAGGGAAGGGTGAATGCGGCCAAGTACAGGGATATCCTGGACGAAAACCTTCTCCAGAGTGCTCAGGACCTCAGACTGGGCCGAAGGTTCACCTTCCAACAAGACAATGACCCTAAGCACACAGCTAAAATAACGAAGGAGTGGCTTCACAACAACTCCGTGACTGTTCTTGAATGGCCCAGCCAGAGCCCTGACTTAAACCCAATTGAGCATCTCTGGAGAGACCTGAAAATGGCTGTCCACCAACGTTTACCATCCAACCTGACAGAACTGGAGGGGAACTGCAAGGAGGAATGCAGAGGATCCCCAAATGCAGGTGTGAAATACTTGTTGCATCATTCCCAAAAAGTCTCATGGCTGTATTAGCTCAAAAGGGTGCTTCTACTAAATACTGAGCAAAGGGTCTGAATACTTATGACCATGTGATATTTCAGTTTTTCTTTTTTAATAAATCTGTGAAAATGTCCAAAATTCTGTGTTTTTCTGTCAATATGTGGTGCTGTGTGTACATTAATGAGGAAAAAAATGAACTTAAATGATTTTAGCATATGGCTGAAATATAACAAAGAGTGAACAATTTAAGGGGGTCTGAATACTTTCCGTACCCACTGTACACCTCTGTACTCTCCTTGAAAGCCAACACCCCCTTGGGCTAAACAGCCAGCCCCAAGGGATGTCAGCCAGCATTGTCTTTCACATTTCACAACCTATAGTGTCTTTGAAGAGGAGGCTGACATTGATTATCATCTGGCTACACCTTCTGAGCAACTACCATCTGTAGAGCCTGAGGTAAGTGTGTGATGCTGTTGCAGTATACTGAATGTGAGACACTCCTGCTTTGGGAGAGAAAGAAACTAGGTGCTAAGTATAATTTCTTATCTTTTCATTACTCTAGGTTGTGGCCAGCACCAGGCAACAGAAGCGTTGTGCAGTGTGTGGGCCCAAGAAGGACGGAAAAACAAGATATACATGCATCAAGTGCAAGACATACATATGCAACACCCACTCAAGAAGACTCTGCCCCTCATTTTATGTATAGGTTTGTGTGTGCCAAAGAAAGGCAAGAATGTTGTTCTGATGAGTACACTGCACAGGGATGGGAAAATCTGTGGCCAAAAACCACAGATCATGTGATGTATACGTTTGTCTGTGTTCAATGGGGCTGTGTTGTGTAGACCAAAATAGTTACTGTGTGTTCAGCTTGTGCTGTGCACAGTTTGAAATGTCCTGATTGTTTGAAATTACTGAGGTTCAAATAAAAATTAGCAGTTGTGAAAAATCGATGGTAAAAACTAAAGCACATCTTCTTCTTCTTCTTTCAGCTGTTCCCGTTAGGGGTCACCACAGCGAATCATCTGTTTCCACCTAACTCTATCCTCGGCATCCTCTACTCTCACACCAATTAACTTCATGTCCTCTTTTAGCACATCCATATACAGTATCTCCTCTTTGGCCTTCCTCTTGACCTCTTGCCTGGCAGCTCCATCTCCAGCATCCTTCAACCAATATAACCACTATCCCTCCTCTGCACATGTCCAAACCATCTCAATCTGGCCTCTGTTATCCCCCAGTTCTTTTATTGAACAGATCTGAATGAAGACGGAGTCCGACTTGTTTCATTTTAGTGCTGGTTTATTTAAAAAAACCACAAATAAAAGTTACAGAAGCATAAACCCGGGTGGCTCCCTCCCTCAGACAAGCTGCTGGAGAAGAGAGACCCCGGAAACACAGAGCCTAATACATTTATAAGATTTTGGGCTAACCCCTTACACAGACAGCTGTAAAAACATCAGGAGTTGGAGACAATCCGACATCTCCTTCTCTTATCTAGAGCTCCACATGCTTGGAGCAGCTGGACATAACAAAATGAAGAATTCCATGTGTGTGTGTATGTTGTATGCGTGATGTGTAACTAAAACATTCATTCAGACATAATTCTTACACAAGATTAATACAAGAAAACAACTGGTGTCAAGG
>NW_018128099.1:361208-361506 GCF_001952655.1 Monopterus albus
CTCTCTCCAAAAAAACCTTATGTTCTGACTCGGCACATTTTTTTTTTTTTTTTTTTACTTACAGACTACCCCCATTTAAAAGGTGTAGTGCTCACCACCCGCACATGTCTTTTACCCATCAACAGGTCAGTCTTTTTGGAGGCCTGCACCTTCTTGTTGACCTTCTCACCTCCGCTGTACCTCCTGTGGACTCAGGGGTAACTGATGCTGTTCCCTCTCCGGCGCCAGGTGCGCCACTTAGCTGAGCGGGCTGAGCGGCTGGATCCTCAGTTTGGTTTTAACGACCCTCCGGCTGTTT
>NW_018128099.1:368346-380965 GCF_001952655.1 Monopterus albus
CATACTAGGCAAAATCGAATAATCAAAAATAGGAACAAGGTCTGGCCTAGAGGGTTAGCAAGCTACAAACTATAATCTGGCAATGAGGCTTAGTCATGACAAGACTAAAATACACAATGACCAATGAGCTGCTGAAGAACAGGTGAGGAGGGTGGAGACAAACAGGTAATGGGTAGTGGCGGGAGGACTGGACAAAGGGAAGGTGCGACCAAATCTGAAAGTATGGGGGACTCACATAAAGTAAGTGAAAGCAGGAAAAACACAAAAATTACAGGGTCAAGGCATTGCCTTAATGTCTGTGTAAATTTGTGTTGTCCAAAGTCCTCAGCTCATGTGATGTGACAGTACAGCATGTCTCCTTGAGAAACATAATACAGTTCTAACAGCTTTCAGGGGTTAATCTGACATGCTGAGGTCTGCATATAAGATCATCTAAAATCCATGCTACAAAGGGTGACATTATCAGCTTTGATGCCAGAAGATGATATTGTACACAAATGAAAAGTTGAGAAACGTGATATGGACATAACTACTATACCTGCTGTTTTTAAATGACTGTATATGGAATGTAACGTATAGAGCAATACCTCAACCAAATTGAGCCTGAGCTATGGAAGGTTATTGTTGTATTACATGAAGGAGGTCATAGGTTTGAGTCTGGACTTCTGTATGTCCTCGTTGTGTACATGTGGGGATCCTCCCTTTAGTCCAAACACATGCAGGTCAGGTGTTTTGGAAACTGCTGCAGGGATAAATGTAAGTGTCAATAGTAGTCTTGTCAGAATGTATTAACCCAGTGCCAGATTGGTGACCTGTCCAGGGGCGGGCACAAGATGACCTATCTATACAAGCAGGTGCAGGTAGATGGATTTTCCATCTGCATGGTTATAATGAATGATTGGTTAACCATTAATAATAAAGACATTATTGACAACTTGTAACCTAACGATTATGCTGTCTAAAGAGCTCTGTCAAATGTTGATTTTAGATAAGTGTTCAAGTCTTTATTTTATCAGGTCTCCACTGACCTCATCCATCCACAGCATCAATATGTGGGACCGATGATTGTTTATGGGTGAACTGTGCTTTTTTTTGATAATTGCAGAAAATGTTAAGGGTTTAAGGGTTGTGCTTCTCTGCTATATGTTGTGTTACTTCAGTACATTTCTCTGGTGCAATTTTAGAGGAAATCACAGCCCTTCCACTACAGTACATTGTTTTTTTTTCCCTGAGGACAAAATCATAAGTACCACAGACCCTTTTCTGAAGCCGGTCACCCTGCTGTCAACTTACATCAATCTGCATGTCAGATCATTACACAGCATGTTGTCATAAAGAATGGCTTGGCTTCGCGGTTCCATGTAGCTCCTGCATTTACTGTTTGTGACTAAAAGAGATATCAAATCTTTTTTTTTAAGTGAACCCTCTGTGGACAAAAACACAAAAGTGCTGACCTATCCAACCTATCGAACTAACTGTATTTCAGTTTAAAGCAGTGATACATCAGGAAATTTAGTCTATCAAACTGTCTTTATTCTTCTGGAGGCTGACATTTTCACAGGTAGCACATTGAAGGGCTGCAGTCGAGAGGCTAACACTGAATTAATGAGTCTGTCCCAGACATTGCTCTAAGGATGGCCTTGAGGTAACAATATTTTGTGTTAATTAAAATGTTAATTAGACTGTTCCTGCAGCCAGATACAGAGATGCGGTGCTGTGTTTTTTTAGGCCACGTCAACTAACCTCCCATGGACTCCACAAATGTCATAAAACAGCAGGGAAATGCTTTTAACTCTTTTCATATCTGAGACTTCAAATGCAGCAGTTAAACAGGAAAACTATATGACTCACTATCATTAAGGGGAATTATGTGCATAGGAAAGGAGTTTTCTTTCACTTGATCATATTTCTCACCATGATTTAATAGTGCGGTGGGACAAAGACTGTCATAATGCCTCATATTACCCAAAGTGGTAATTTTCCATTGCATTGTAAAACTCTTGTGTCCACAGCTATTGTATGGTAACTAGTCTGCAGTGGAGAGTCGAACCAGAAGCACAATATCTATGCAGTATAGCTGACTTTTTCTTGACCAACTAAGAACAATGAGAGACAGAGCAGCTCATCACCTGTGCTATATCAGGGTCAAAACAGCTGTTCCTTTAATTGATAGTCCTCCCACTCAGAGCCTCAGATCCAGGCAAGTGTATCGCACTCCTGTACATGTGAATCTATACAAGATAGTCAGGCCCCATAAAGTATTCCTACAGAGCAGCTAAGCCAGAGTCACATACGCAGTTTAGAGCAAAGTTCCATGTTTATTACAAACATTCTTTATCAGATTAAACTTTAATTCAGAACCCTTGGTTGAGCATAAAGCTCAAAGTGTGTTCTGTGAATCTGATTTTTTTTTCATTATTCATCATGTGCATGTTGTTTTTAAACTCATGCTGTGACCCTGAGACATCCGGCAGTGAAGAACTGTCTGGGGTGCCACTATCCAATTAAATAACATATGGAGCTACAGAAGGACACAGAGGTCTTTTCTATGATGTGATTTTCATTTTTGATGTATGTTTTTATAATTCACTAATGCTCTGTGTTATTGAAATTTTGTAGGGGTTTCAAGCTGTGACCCTGCAGTCTGTTGGCTACAACAATCAGAGGCATCAATATCCCTTGCAGCTGTGCCAGGCACAACATATGAAGTCCCAGAAGGACCCAAAGGTATAATTAAAATATTGATCTGTTCATCAAAACATGTCTGAAGTGAATAACCTGTGTAAATATTTGTCCCTACATTTTTACAGAGATGTGATAAAATGCCCATATCTAAAAGAGAGCCCTCTAGACCTTTGAAAATATTTCCCAAGACCAAGACAACCCATTCCAGAATATTCCAAGGATGCAGCCTTTTGCTCTTCTTGCAGACATTTTTCTCTGGCAGGTGCAACAGAAATCATCTTTACATCAGAATCACGTTTTCTAATTGGAAAAAGAGCTTTGTTTAAAGATGCAGGTATTAATCTACACGCCTTAACTGATTGCTCTATCAGTTCAGCATATGTATACAAGCAATATAAAACTGTCATCAAAAGTATCTTATCAATGCTAAATGCCATGATAGAAAACAGTGAAAAGAAAGTGGAAGAAAACTGCAAATACATAAAAACAATCGCAGATGGTCTCCTTTTAACTGCTTCATAAAACATAGCACAGAGATGTGCTGACTCCCACAACACATACAAGTACACAAGCACTTGTATCCAGGATGAAATACTAGAGTGCTTGCCTGACATGCAGCACAATGAAATAATAAGAGAGGTCAAAGAAGAAAAGGTTTTCAGTTTAATTGTTGATGAAAGCAAAGATCTAACAAAGGGGAAACATCTGATTTTACTTATAAGATACTTTCACCATGATGCTATTCACTTAGATTAGCAATCATGAGTGGAAAGCACATATGTGTTTATGTGAATAAAAAAGGCTGCATAATTAGCATTTTATGTACTGTAATATAAACTGCTTGGATTTGGTTCTTGTTAATGCAGTGAGATCAGTGTCTGAGGCAGAGCATTTCTTTTGTCTGCTACAAAATATACAATTTTGTATCTTCAAGCATGTCTTAAAATATAAATGCCTGGATGACCTGTAACTTCTTACTTCTAAATTCTGACAAAACTGAAGTCATTGTGCTTGGGCCTGAAAACCTTAGAAATCTGCTGTCTAACCATATAGTTACTTTAGATGACATAGCATTTGCCTCCAGTACTACTGTGAGGAACCTTGGAGTCATTTATGGATAATGATAAGAATAATCACCTTTATTGGCCAAGTATGTTACAGACAAGGAATTTGTTTCCGGTACAGAACCACGGCAGCCATCTGCGGTGCCAACTCAACCAATGGCTCTAACCATTGGGGGCAATGGGGGAGTTCAGTGTCTTGCCCAAGGACACTTCAACATGTGGACTGCAGGCACCGAGATTTGAACCTTTAACCTTTTGGTTGGGAGACGACTGCTCTACCCACTGACCACTGTTGCCTCCCTCCTTACGTGTCTCTTTACCTTTAAGATTAGACTTAAGACTTTCCTTTTTGATAAAGCTTATAGTTAGGGGTGGATCAGGTGACCCTGAGCCTACCCTTAGTTATGTTGCTATAGGCCTAGACTGCTGGGGGGCCCTATGATGCTCTGAGTTCCTCCCCTCTCTCTCCATGCATCTATATGCCACCATTAGGCGTCACTAACTGTGTCTCTTTCTCCCATAGTGTGTCCTCTCTCTCTCCCTGTACCTTTCTGCAGGTTGCCCTGGCCCTGGAGCTCTACGTCTCTGACGAGCAGTCACCAGCCAAGTTTTTCCTCCCCACTGTTGCCAAGTGCTTGCTCAAGGGGGATTTGTTGGGTTTTCCCTATGTAATAATATTGATAACAGTAAGGTCTAGACCTTACTTTGTAAAGTGTCCTGAGATGACTTTTGTTGTGATTTGGCGCTATACAAATAAAATTTGATTGATTTGATAAATTGTATCAAGTTCATACAGTATGTGCATCTGAAGTGGCTTGCAGTTCAGAAAGAGATGTATCTGCAGCAACAGCTCAGAGAACTGCAAAGGCGTACTGATACAACCTGGGTATGCAGATATGTGGCATGCCACACTTTGTGAGACAGACTTCCACCAGTTGTTAGAGTACTGCAGGATATCACTACTGAAATAGTATTGAACAGATCAGTAGAAGCAAGGGGGATTCTTGCTCAGGTAGGCATTAACATCACCTTTTCCAAATCTTTGGTCGGGCTATTTATTTGTCACACATGCTCCAGTCCAGGTCTCTGGATCATTCAGTATACAGTAGATGCACTTACAGACAACTTTCAACACAACAGAAGTGAAGATTATTTTGAAGAGCAGTGGAAGGAAGTCAAAGAGCTTAAACATGAGGTTCATCAAACCAAGCGGTTTTTGGATTGAGGAGAAGAGGAACGGAATGAAGACCTTCTAACCGCTCGACTTTGTCGTATTTCTAAAAACTTTTAAACAAACTTTCCACGAGCTCTTTGGAATACATGAATGACTACATAAGAATGTTAGCAGTGTGTCTTGAAAGAGAAGCTTTTGAGCTTTGAAAAGAATAAAAACTCCTGTGGCTGATGACTAGGTAAGTTGCCTTGAAATTCTCCCCATAGAATAGCTTTTTTATTCCGGTTTGGGCTTAAGTAAGTGAAATGATGTCACAAATTTCAAAACCTTCATTTATATATCGTTTATAAAGCACCCTGTGTAAAACCTCTGCAGGAGAAGTTCAAGTTTGTGAATGCGTAGGGGGAGGTCTAGTTTTAGAAAAAAATGAGAATGTCTTAAATGTATGCACAAATTTTACTAGTGACATTGTAACATTTGTTTTAGGTGTTAGGGTTAGTGAAAGTGTCTGTAAAAACTGGTTCATCTTACACTGTACTGTCACAAATGGAATCAAACATTTTTTGTGCAAGGAACCATGTTTATGCGCTTTGTTGCAACTGTTTACAAACTGCATTTTGCAGTATAAAATTGCATTTATATTGAAGTATGATTTATTTAGTGTGACCTTAATTTTGTGCCATAGGTCAGTAAAGGCACCAGTCATCCTCCTCTTTGATTGTGTCAGGTCCGCTCGGCGTGACCTGCCTCTCTTCCGCCTTTCTCTGTCCTGCTCACTCTTTTTGCGGGATCAGCGCCTCAGCTGTGTCACATTTTGTAATCAGTGACTTGTGGGTTTTCGCGCACAGCTGGGGCGCATCACTGTAATCACCCTCCTACCTTATTTATACCTTTGGCAGACGCTCCGCTGTCGCCAGAGCATTAACTACTGTAACTCGCATACCCTGTAATAGACCTATTGTCATGGTATGTATTAGACGTCATTTGTTTTCCATGCTGACAGTTCCTGTGCTGTGGATTTCCCTTTTCGTCCGCCTGTCCCCTTGGTTAGCTTGTCTATGCCCCTGTCCGTCCTGTTCCTCCGACTCTCCTGATTTTTTTGCCGTTGGCCTGTCTTTTCCCCTGGTCATCCCGGTCTCCTCCACCATCTCTACCCTACTTTGCTGTTTATATATGTTCATGACCCTTGTTATGTTACTTTGTGTTTTGTTCCATTAAACCTCCTTTTTTTTTTACTAGCACCTGGGTTGGCACACTTAAGTCCTATCGCAGTTCTCCCTCACCCTCCTGGTGAGGGGGACTCAACCCTAACAGATTGTCCACAATACACAGTTTTGTCTTCTTGGTCTTCGACCACCACATTTTTAAATCTCTAGAATCGCATCTGCACAAATCATGGCCTCAGTCACCTGCTACATTTAAATTGGTTTGAATTAATAAAATCAAACTTGACCTTTAGAACATTGTGCAGAAACTCTGCTCAAGGCGTCCAATCACTTTGATGTTGGGGGAAATTGGTGGGTTGATGCACTGAAGTCAGATTCTACACTGATCCTTTTTATGCTTTCATTTTATTTCTTATATTTTGTGTTTTGTCCATATAGGAAGCCATCAGACCTTCGCAATTTTGTTTTGATCATTTATGGTTAATAGTAAGAGTGGCAAATTTTTAGCTGAAACTTTAAATTTGTGTGGACACATCTTTGCCTCACTTCTCACCACCCTGTGCAAAGTGATTACTGCTGGCATCTCCTCACACCATTTGACCTTATGTAATCCTTTCACTTGCCAAATTTGCTTTCTTTGATCATACCATAAGCCTCAAATTAGCCTCATATTAGTTTGAAGTCTAAGTCTATAAATTGATATTGGAGATCCAATCCTATCTAAATTTGATATTTTTTAAGTAGTTCCATACAACTGAGAGCTGAATGGGCATGAATATAAAATTACTTGTTAAAACAGTGCATTGATTGAAGCACATACAGAAAATTGAATGAATGTTAAGGGTAGAAAATGAGCAAACTCTTAAATCTTGCTGGAATTGTCTTTAATTATGTTACCATGGTAGCAGGCTTCTGATTTGCCAGCCTCATGCATCTGGCAATATTTACATGTTACATCAGCAGAGTCAGACACATCCATTCACACATACATAGTTGTGGGAACTAATTAATGGATAACAAACAGTTAATTTCAAAACATTTCATTGCAGTTGTGAAGATTGCTAAATTCTGCCATAGATGTTTCATAACTGGACTCAAAATTAATTGAGGGAAGTGTCAAGATTAATGGCTTTATGATAACACGGCATGTGCACAGAGACATAAACATATTTTTTGTCCTTTACAGCTGAAGCTATTTAGCCCATCCTCTTTCCTGCCATATGACATCTATTACAGTTCTAGTCAATGAGAATCACAGAATGTCAATGAGAGGTCCTCCTGGTGTCACATCTTTGAAATGAAGTCAGTGATAAAAAGGAATAATGATGGGGATCAATAGGCCATACTTGAGGTGACAGGAGGACAGCCAGAGAGTGAGAGGAAGTTCTTCAAAAATCCTGTGTGCACAGGCAGTTGAGCAATACAGGAAAATATTAACTGTATTAACTGTTATAAGTATTACAGATCAATTAAGATATCTTGAATAGCTCTCACATGTGTTGCTAAATTCGATAGTCTGCTTCTCATCTCTGTTGACCCTAAAATAATAACACACTTGAAAGGTTTTCTCCTTTTTGTCCTTTCAATTCTGTTCACTGTTGAATCACTGTGCTTAAAGAGCATCTGCACTCTCAAGTTCAGCCAATAGCTTTTCCCAGCTAATTTAAAAAATGCAGTAGAGTAGTGATGAAGCAAGGGCTGTAGGAGCCGTGGCCTCGTAGCTACGTGATGTAGCAGTGCTGCAGAGATGCTTGTAGTCAGGGCTAACCAGCTATTAGAAGCTAGTGTTGCACTTTTACTTTCTGTGATGTGAGCCTAGTGGAGCCTTTACAGTCACCAGAAGCACATTTATGACCCTTTGTGAGAGTCAGTGTGTGGGTATCTGTGTTGCAGTGGAGCTAGCAGCTCCTCCAAGAGCCTCTCGTAGGAGAATGTGTGTGTTTGTCTAGGGGGGCGTCTTAGCCGTAGTGTTTATCACAGTTAACATTACTTTTCCAAAAAATGTTGTTAAGCTGGGAATACAGCACACTTTTTAGCTGGCCTCTTGTTCTTACTGCCTCAGCAAAGAAATACATCTCATGTATACACAAGATTGTTTTTCAGCTGTTATCAGGCTTGCTAATGCTAATGTCGCTAGCAGGGCTGTGTGTGAGGGACAGACTGCTTGTTTGCCCATCTATCCACCTTGGCTTCATCCCTATGTGGGTGTTGTTCCTCTATAGCCCACCAGCCGTCACCTGACATCTTCCTTTACTCCTGTCATAACTACTACAGACCACTCTATATTGTATGTGATGTCACTACGATTTTGGTAGAATAAAGCCAATGTTTCTTTTCAACCACAACCTCAAGTGAACTCCATCTCCTGTCATAATTACTATAGCCACTAAGAACTTTTGTCACTTGAACACTGCGTTGTTAAAAGCCATTTGTACAGATGACCTATGAAGTCATTTTTCTTATCAAAATGTCCTCCAACCTAAACTCCAATATGCACTGCTTGTCCCTACTTCAAAAATGATCTATGCTAAATTTATTTATGAATTAGGAACCATAAAACCTCATATTTTAGACCCTTCTAATGTTTCTTTATGAAAAGGCTTCTTGCATTCTCTTATCTCTTATTTTCTTTTTAAACAGGCATCTCGGCTCACAGCAAGTCAGGAACAAGAGCGTATCTGTGATAAAATTACTTTTAGCCCTAGGCTGGGGATTTGAGTTAAATTTTTTTTTCTCATAATAGAAGCTCATCTTTATGACAAACTAATTAAACTGCAGACAATATTTACAATATTTTATGTCTTGCCATATTTGGTTATAAATTTGATTTATAAAGTATGTACACATTGCTGTTATTAAAAACTGCTACAGAGACAATATAAACATAAGATTAGTTAATCAAAATACAGTCAACGTAAATAGTCTCATGTCTTAATACCAGCATCAGTCTTTTGTATTCTTTGATAATATTACTATCATTATTTTTAACCTGAGGCAATGCACTGTATCAACAAAAGTCAAACAATTCAGTGTACTTAAACTGGAAATTTGTTGAGGAATTGATGGCTTAGTGAAACACCATAGATTAAATGCACTTAGAAGCTGAACTGTGGTTTAATTGTGCATTAAATTGTTTATAAAGATGTATATGTGTGAATGTCTGAGAAACTGCTCATCAAACAAGTGATGGAACAACACACACACACACACCAGACAGAAGAATATTTTACATTCTGATGTCCTAACTGTTTGGGCAGTATAACACATTGTGTGAACAGACTGAGTCAGAGGCAGTAAGCCGCTTCAGAGCAGTTAAGGCTCATTGACAGGTGATCCAGCTGTGCAGCCATCAGTAACAATTGTGTCAGACTGTGCTTGAGAGAAATTTAGTTACTGAGAGACGGGCTAATATAAGGGCATATGAGGTGTTGATGGCTCAAAAATGCACTGCATGCTGAATCAGATTATTGACTAATTTGCAGCTTATTATTATTTATTAACATTTTAAAATAAATTCTGAATTATCTAATGCACAAAGGGAAGTAAGTTTTTTTGTGTTCTAATTCTGTGAACTCTTGAGAAAAAAAAGATGTGGCTGTCTGTGGATTCCTAGACAGTCCGCTCTCCATCAGGCACTTCATTGTTCTGTGTTATAAAAAATGCAAAAATTGCCAGAATGAGCTTTTGATTGTCAAGAGGTTTGGCAATATAGAAAAGCCTTTCATATAACAAGGAGATATTTGAAAAGCTGTTGCTCCTGGGTGACAGTGAGTTAGGGAATATGTAACATTTGGACATGTTACAAAGGTAGGGATATTGTCTAATTTTAGATTGAAATGGGCTTTAAAGTAGATAAACTCAATATCTTATTTATTTATATAGAAGCAGAACTGCACATGTCAAAGTGTGTTTCCAGGTGTTGGCTGAAAGATATCTTCACAGCTCCAAAATCTTAGACCTGGTATGAAATTTATCCCTGGAAAACCTACTAGATGGGAGTAATTTAATTGTTAAAGAGAGAGAGAGAAACCCGATCCAACAGCAGTCAGACTTGACCCAAATATGCCCGAGGTTAATTAGCCTCAATACAAAAGTCGACCAGAACAGACTTTAACACAGAGAGAATACAAACACTGGCAAGAGCATGATGCACAGTCAAATGATTTGATCAATTGGCAAAGAATTCTAGGGTGGAAAAAATAAAACGTTCTGTATCTTTGAATTAAATTCACTCCCCTAATCTGAATAAAGCTCTGGTGTTGTGACGCTCACTTCTCGTTCTCCTCTGGCCTGAACACACTTGATACTGTATACACTCAGGTCCATTCATATATTGAAACACAGTACAGTAGAACTTAGCCCCAGCCTGCAGAGTTGTTTGAAGTTTGAAAATAAAATTAAATTAAAAAAATCTGGGTTTGGAGTTAAAAAAGAAGTGAGCATACCAGGTGTTTGTGACTCAGTGCTCATCTCTGCTAGTCTCTAGGCTACTTTAGCAGCTAGTAGCATAACGCACACAAATCTCTTGTCACAGTTGATAAGAATGCGTTGAATAAAAACAGTCTCAATTTGAACATATTCAGAATGCAACTTATACAGCAGAAAATAATGTGTTTTCCAAAATGTGAGAATATACCTTTACTTGAGACTTCAAGATCCATGTTGATAACATTCAAAGTTTCACAGCCATTGCAGTCAGTTAAATGTAACTTATCTGGGTTCGCTAGACAACCAAACAGTGCAAAGGTTAGGGACTTGTCTTCTACCTTCACATTAATGTCATTGATTTGAGTGTCACTCACATCCTCCAGTGAATGCAGTTCACTTCCTTCGCTTAGGCCCCTGTGGCAACCTGTGAAAGATTGGAAGGAGAAGGGAGGCTTTTGCTGGAAGGGTCTTCTATATTGTATGACACGAAGGCTTGGAACTGCAGCACAGTGTTAACGTCAGCATGCTTTCAGCAAAGACGCAATCATGTACCATAAAGACACACACATTCAAAAGCTATGGTTAATAGTGACTTGAAACTAATTTGTTTGTTTACATGTATGAGAAGTGCTTGTGTGAACAGTACACTTCTGTCCCTGTTTCTATAGTTTAGTGAAGCATTTTCACATGCTGTCAACACACATTCAGCACTGAATTATCTTGGGCTCTATTTTATCAACACGCCCACTCACTTACAGGAATGCAGCGCATTTCCACAACTACCTTCATACTGCTTTGTTTGACTCTTATGTTGGGTTAGACTTAAAGCTTTATATTCAGACACTTTGGAGTGAGATGGGTGTTGCTGTCAAATTAAGTCATTCACAGCCATCCTAAGCCTGCTGTAGTACATTTTTGGCTGATTTTCCAACATCATTTTCTTTCAAAGCCTTTTTTGGTTTGTAAATCCCACTGCAGTGAGAGATGCTTAGCATTGATGTGTCCACACCAACACATTTCTATTCCTTTAGATGTTTCTTTGAACAAAACAATTAAGCAGGGTTAGAAAGTCACACGGTGCATTACAATGACAGGTTCCTGAAAGCGTAATAAGGACCCTTACATCAATGCCAGTTTTAACTGATTATATTTAATGAGTGCAAATAAATAATGCAGGACTTTTCACACACATGCGCTCTCTCTCTCTCTCTCTCTCTCTCTCACACACACACACACACACACACATACACACACAAAATGGAAAGCAACAGAAACCTCAGTGTAGTTTAGTGCCCTTCATTTTGCTTGCCTTTGTTAATGTAGCCGGGTCAAGTAATGAAATTACAGTTTCCTAAGGGAAGTAACTGAAACTCTCCCTGGTGCAGTAAGGTGTTGTTGAGTAGGTGCCCAGTGGGTGTCGCTATGATAATTGTACACATGCAGTGCTCACGCACACCTGTATGAGGGCGTATCTGTTGTGACGTCATCACTGTGTGACAGGCGAGTGTCCCGCAAAAAAAAAAAACGGAGACCGAGAAGGAGAAAAAGAGAGAAACGCAGGAAAATAAAGCTCCGTGACGGTGTAAGTGTCTGAAAGGAATTATATGAAGTATGTATGGGTTACAGGTTGCAATTCTGTGTTATTTGACAACGTTGTGAATTTGGCTTGTTCAGAGGGGAGACAACACTGTCTACGGGTTCGGGGTATTTACTCCAGCCTGAACAGGAAATCCGCCATCTTGAAGTGAGTTTGAGTTGCTTCTAATGTGAAGTCTCGAAAGTTATCTGTTGATATAGTTGTACCAGATTGTGCACGGATAATTTTGAGTGTATGTGCTGTTTGGAATAAGTCCATTACTGTTGTCTTATTTTTGTTTGACACCAAAGAAAAGAAAATGGGACTGACGATCCATCCATCCATCCATTTTCTTCCGCTTATCCGGGACCGGGTCGCGGGGGCAGCAGTCTAAGCAAAGATGCCCAGACTTCCCTCTCTCCAGACACTTCCTCCAGCTCCTCCGGAGGAATTGCTGAGGCGTTCCCAGGCCAGCCGAGAGACATAGTCCCTCCAGCGTGTCCTGGGTCTTCCCCGGGGCCTCCTC
>NW_018128099.1:381660-382100 GCF_001952655.1 Monopterus albus
CCTGCCGGAGTCCAACATGCACTGGAAACAAGTCTGACTTACTGCCGGTGATGCGAACCAAGCTCCTGCTACGATCGTACGGGGACCAGATGGCCCTTAGCAAAGGGCCCCGGACCCCGTACTCCCGGAGCACCCCCCACAGGAGGCTGCGAAGGGCACGGTCGAATGCCTTCTCCAGATCCACGAAACACATGTGGACAGGTTGGGCAAACTCCCATGAACCCTCTGCCACCCCGAAGAGGGTATAGAGCTGGTCCAGTGTTCCACGGCCAGGACGAAAACCGCATTGTTCCTCCTGAATCTGAGGTTTGACTATCGGTTGAATTCTCCTCTCCAGTACCCTGGCATAGACTTTCTCGGGGAGGCTGAGGAGTGTGATCCCCCTATAGTTGGAACACACCCTCCGGTCCCCCTTCTTAAAAAGAGGGACCACCACCCCG
>NW_018128099.1:382666-396105 GCF_001952655.1 Monopterus albus
TATCTCCAGCCTCCCCTGGGATCTGGTCAAAGCTCTGCCGGAGGTGGGAGTTGAAGTTCTCTGACAGGGGATTCTGCTAAACGTTCCCAACAGACCCTCACAATACGTTTGGGTCTGCCGAGTCTGTCCAGCTTCCTCCCCCGCCATCGGATCCAGCTCACCACCAGGTGGTGATCAGTTGACAGCTCCGCCCTCTCTTCACTCGAGTGTCCAAGACATACGGCTGGAGGTCAGATGAAACAACCACAAAGTCGATCATCGACCTCCGGCCTAGGGTGTCCTGGTTCCATGTGCACTGATGGACACCCTTATGCTTGAACATGGTGTTCATTATGGACAAACTGTGACTAGCACAGAAGTCCAATAACAAAACACCACTCGGGTTCAGATCGGGGGGGCCGTTCCTCCCAATCACGCCCCTCCAGGTGTCACTGTCGCTGCCCACGTGGGCGTTGAAGTCCCCCAGTAGAACAGCGGAGTCCCCAGTCGGGGCCTTTTCCAGCACCCCTCCCAGAGACTCCAAGAAGGCCGGGTACTCTACACTGCCATTCGGCCCATAGGCACAAACGGCAGTGAGAGACCTATCCCCGACCCGAAGGCGTCTACTGACGATTGTTATTTAAACCTTTCTGTTAAGTAAAAACCATCTTCAACCAAAATTAATGCTATCCTAATATTTGGGAAAAAGGGCAGTCGGGAAATAGGATCCACATTTGTTTTGGAGCTGTATGTGTTGGTCCGAAAGCCATACACCTGGCCACGCATTACCACACCCAGCCCCTACATTAAAATATCTTTGAGCAGAATAGCTTGCTAGCATTTTGCCAGTTAGCAAAACACAATACCAGTAAGACGATGTCAGAGGAGCCTACATCCTACTGAATCAGTTGTGCCAGGCACCATCTGTGAACATATGATATCTGTATTCATTTCTGGGAAATCCAAATTACCCCCTGTTTTTTCATGCATTGTTGAGGGCAGACCATAGATGATGTTTAAACCATTTGTTCTGAGATAGGTCTGTGAATTAAGTTTGTTATTGCTTCTACTTCTTTTTAAAGAAAAAGCGCTACATAATCATAAAGAGGAACACAATCATACCTGGTGGCTTAACAGTTCAACCAGGGGCACATTCATCTGCACTGCGCTTTGGTTCCAGGGTTCAGGATAAAGCTACAAGTCTCACACTGCCCTGTCCATCAAATGGAGGATAGAGGATAGGTTGGCATCAAATGAGTTATATCTGTGATAGTAAACAACCAAACTGTCTATATTCACCAATAAATTACAGTATGTGAGAAATCAGCATTGTCAACATACCAGGCAGACTAACAGTTATGATGAAACGCATTTTGATGTGTTGTAAGATTTTTACTTCTCTTGAACAAGTCTTGTGTTATAAATTATGTTTTGTTGTGTGTGGAACCCAGGAAGACTAACTGCTATCTTGGTGGCATCTATTTGCCTCAGCCTCTCCGTGTGCTGCTCTGTTTCTGTCTTTTACACACGAACACAAACACATGACAAACATGATGACGGACCGAGATTCAAATAAAGGATAAAGATCCATTTATCTCAACAACCACTGGATGAAATTTGGCTGAAATAATACATAAATACATAAACATGGCACCAGAAGAAGATTTTTGTCATCTCCTGTGCTTCCACTTTGTGTCATAATTACTTCAACAATCTCCCCATTTGTTTCTTGACAAAGTGTCTAAAACGTCAGTGACTGAATGTTAGAATCCAACCTCATCATTTTGCCAAGCTTTTGGTGTAATAACTGGGGATTTGTACTCCCATAACTGCAGCTCAGATTGTTTGACAGCTCCTTCAAGGAGCTGATACTTTTTTAATCAAATCTATCTGTGGAATAATTAACTATGAACGGTCAATTTACTGACATATTTCTCACTGAATATTAGTAATGGATATTCATGATTCTGTGGAGGATGAACTTTACTTATTAATCACCAGAATAAAAATGACAGCAGTGGTAGTTTGTTCAAATACTTTAAACAGTTTTCAGTGTTTCAAAGACTTCTTGCAACTGTGTGAATAATGACTGTTGTCTCCCAGAAACAAAGACAGGAGCAGGGTGTCTGATATACTACCACAAAACCTTGTTGGGAGCAGGCTTGCATCAGTCTCGTTTTTGTAAAGCTCATTTGTAACACTTATGGAATCTGAATTATCCACTTGTAGAGCAGTTCATGTGCATCTATTGTGCATTTATGCTATATACAGAGTGCTAACCTCAGCAACAGCTGTATTCTAACATTAGCATAGCTAGCCTTACTAGCTTGCTAATAGCATTGGAAGAATTGGATTTCCATGACTGTTAAAAAAACTAACACAGAGAGGAGCTGTTCACAGACGGTCCGTCGTCATGTTTGTCATGTGTTTGTGTGCTTGTGTGAAAGACAGAAACAGAGCAGCACACGAAGAAGCTGAACGAATACACACACTATGCACAGCACTACATTGAAACAAGATTTAACCTATTTAAAATCAATATCTGGTGGTCAATGTTGATATTGTGGAGGCCCGCCACAAATAAATCAATGTATGGGAAACACTGTGGCATGTATAAATACAATTATTTTTTTAAATTAAATGTGTTTATTGCATGTTCATGTCACTATGACGATGAAAATACAATTTATTGGTGAGCACTAATTTGTGCATGATTTAAATTTGTGAATTTATTGTATGTTTAGGGTTAGGGTTATATTATCATGCAGTAATAGGGTCAAGTAATATAGCACATAAAAATATACTACATTTTTGTCACAGGACCCTAATGCAAAATAATATAATAATTTTAACAAACTTTCAGTTGACATAAATAACTGTTATAAAGTGACCTCAACATAAACATTTACACTGAAACAAACCCGTTGAAACTTTTCAGTGAGTACAAAGGATGTTATCAACATCCCCCCTCAAGGAACTGCCTGTGAGGCTTTAGACCTTTAGGTAGATCATGACATTGCTTTTTGCAGGGAAGGAACAGGGACTTTTGCTTCTTGTTTGTCAGGCCTGATACCTCCAGTCAAATCATCTCCTCTGACCTTTCGAGAGTCTTCAGTTAGGTCTTACCCATTTTATTTTATGCACAATGTCATCCTCAAGCTATGAGGTAGCAGTTGAGAACATGTTGTTGTACACATGCAGAGCTACCAGTGGGGTGCCTTGAACTAATCAGAGCTGCTCTCTGGTGCAGAAGAGATCTTGTCTCTACAATGTATGCATGTATATTTTATGAAAATATAAAAATATAAATATCAAATATATAATTTTTTCCTCAATTGAAGCACATAAGAAGACAAATAGATCTTGGCCTTCTGTGATTCATCCACACTACTGTAAAAGAACATATTTGAATATACAAGATTTAAACAGGCTTAGTCATACAATAATGTCCATATCACCTCTTTCGTCGTGCAGCAGAAGGATCAGTGCCACAAGCAGGCTGGTAGTTTTCTCTCTACCTCCACATAAATGTGTCATTACTTGCTGAACTAACAAACACAAGCTTAGGGTTAATTTTGTACCATTGCTTGTCTGTCTCTGTCTCCTACCTCTCTGTTGCTACTGTGCCTGCTTTGCATTCTGAATTCACTAAGTAAACCTGATTAGCTGAGCTGCCACTGCCAAATTCACTCCTCATGTCTAAAGATGATCTTTTTTCTCTCTCTCTCTCCTCATTTTCCATTCCTCTGCCTTATCTTTCAAACAGATGAATAGATGATGAGTTCTGACAGGCCTATTTTTACCAACAGAGAGCTGCTTTAGTGTTTCTTTGGTTTACTGACTGCCAAAGCCAAGAATCCTTCAGTGAGGGCAGTTTTCACTTTTACTGCTTCCCCCCTCAACTAAAACATCACAGCTTTGAGTTAACTAAACAGTCAAAGTCAAAATCTTTTAATACCATAGTTTATACATACATTTTGATATATTGTAATTGTACATTTAATGATTAATATATTTTATTATTACATTATCCCCACATATATACAAGTTTTATACTGCACAATGATCAACTGTTAATAATCTCATTATGATAACTTTTTAGTGAATGAATTACCTGTATATATTACAAACTCAGTTAAAATTTTTAAAGCATAAAGTTAATATGATAATATATGCAGTTTGAGTTATGTAGTGTAATGTATTAAAGTCTAATATTGAAGTGTTTTAAAGCTACCTTTACTTCCTGTAGCATTTATAACTCAGTACATTCAGGTTAATCATGATAAAAAAAAATTAAAAAAAAATCACAAAATTATGGCAATCAACAGAAATACACACAGTAATCATACATACTGTGGTCAGGCAATACTTATTAAATTTTATATGTTTCTAATCACGTGCAGTGTTTTCCATTGCTCAGTATCTAGTGGCTGTTTAAATGAAGGCTGCTCTGATTTTGTGCAGAAGTACTATCAAAAGTGATTAAGCTCACACAAAAGTAACTTTTTTTCTCTGATTTGAAAACTGGGCCAGTGTTTGGCACCGTCAGCAATTTCTCCACACACACACCATAAAACTCACCAGCCAGACAGATGGAATCCCTCACTGTTTGAATTTCATCTGTGAAAATGGTTTATTTAAATATTATTCTGATATTTTCATTATAATACAAACAGTTGAAATGTTCCAGTACAGAAGCCTCACACAATACCAAAGAAAAGAAAATTATAATTCATCAGAATTTTTGAAAGCTCAACAAACAGACAAGACTGCACTGAAATGAAATACATTAGAAGAAGCAAATACATCTAGAATGGGTGAGTAGCAAAACATAAAAGTGGTTGTGTGATGTTTCTGAAATAACATCCCTGGATGACGGAACTGCTACTATAGCAATGTAGCACTGTGAACTGTTCTCCTCTTTGGTAACAGAGACCTTGATGCTTGTAAACATTTCAGCCTCCATCAAAGCCCAAACTCAAGACTTAGTCTTTTACCAAGCATCATTTTTCATCACTCTGATCACAATGTCATTTTAATCACGATGCCAATAATTCTTTGTTATTCAATATGTTGCAAAGACCCAGCATTAAGTGAGTCCCCTTAGATTAGAATGAAAGCTTTATAAAGAAGTTTCTAATGTATTTAGATATATATTTTTTGTTAAATATGATTTCAAGTTCATTTTGAAGAAATGAAGAGCAACTTTGGACTTAACACTTGACAACATTGTTACAAGTACAGAACATCACTGGCCTCTGCCTTTTTAATTTGATTTAAAAAAAAAAGTTAACATGCTGATTATTTTATTTACAGTTTTTACAGATCTGTAACTTTTTACATGAGTTGAATAAATGTCTGCTCAAACTGTGCACGCTCTCTCCGAAGTGCTTGAACATAATTCCAAAAGAATCAAAATCCAAATCTCATTCTCAGTGCTTAAAATAATCCGTACTTGTTTTCGACAAACTAAGTAATCTGAACCACATTCCGTAACATGTCTCATTTCAAAATGCAGTAATTGATTTCCAGTCAAAGCAGAGTGGCATGGATATGACAGTGATGCTGCGTTAACTCTCCAATATACCCTGCAGCTATTTAACTTGAGGGTTAAGACAGGGTTGCCCTCTATTGTCCCCCAGATGTTGTATACACAGATGGAAGCTGCTGATCAGGAGATGGCTCTGGTCTGATCCCAAAACATGACATGCTCTCTCAGCCTTTGAATCCTTTAACCTCAATGCTGAATTGACAGGTTTCCCTGCCTTTTTTTTCCAGAATGCAGTACAACTACAGAGGGGAGATTTTTGCTTTATCTGCACAGTGGAATAAAAGCTCAAAGTGATTTGCTTTTTGAAAATGCACAGCACAATAATTATGTATGTTACTGTATGTATGGATGTTAGATTATACAATACTTGAGAAACTAGATAATCATGCTTTATGTTTGTATACCTTAATGTTGGTGTAAATTTTGGGCATCAGTTGAGCAAAAAAATTACTGTGTGCTTAGAGGTTCAGTGTCTACTAAAATAAAACAGCTGCTGCACTGGCAGCTGTTTACATTTGTGGATAACATTCATGTATAGTATGATTCTGGACACAAATCAACTAGTTTAAATATCTCAGTGAAACAACAGCATTTTTGATGGATGGGTATAATTTCCTTTTCAGCTCAAAAGTTAACAACAAAAGAATCCCATTTATTCTGGAGATTATACTGTATCATAGTAGTGATCTGAACATAGGAGTTGTTTCACCATAAAACCAAACAACACCTACAGTAAGCCTGTGTTTGTGTCAGATTGTCAAAGCGTTTTGCTTATAAATGCTCTGTGTGCATAAAAATCTCTGGTATATCTGAAGATAAAGCTAAAAATATATTACTGTGAGAACTAAATTCTTTCTGCCAAACATAATGATGATGAGCGAGTCTACTCTCTTTTGCACTGCATCTCATGTCATCATCCAGCCACTATAACATCTACCTGTAAATGTGTGTATGTGTCCTTGTGTGTTAGCATTAACAAAATACAAACTAGCACTACTCATAATCCACAATGGGTAAATACTCATTCACCCTCTGTAAGAATGAGACATAACAGGGAAATACACAGCAGCTAAAGCATTTAAAAAGTGGTGCAGGGCAATTTAATGTAATGATCCAGTGGTCACATAGTAGGATTTTGACAGAGTCTTAAATTGTGACTCTTGCTTTTTATTCCTATTGAAGATGCAGTATAGATTCAAATAACAATTGACAATTAGTTTTTTCACACCAAAGCTAGCACATTAAAATAAAAGCTAAATTTAACTAGCAGTAACAATGAACTTCAACTGTTGACTTATGTAGTTCAAATCACGTACACAATCAGTTAAACTTTTGGACTCCTTTTCTCATTGAACTGAAGAGGAAAATGTGTCCAAACTTTTGATTGGTAGTGTTTGTTCCGCTTTTTTTAAAACTTCAGACCAAAAAGCATGCACACCTGTACATGTATCACTAACAAGATATAAAATGATTCAAATTAGAAAATTTGGATGACCAATGCCATTGAAAAATGAATAGTTTAACCTTTTGTTTTTAACCGGATCATTGATTTTAGGTCTAAATTAACATGTACTTTAATATATTTTGTTTCATTGAGAGGGCCAGGGTGCCTACTCACAATGGAGTTCCACAGCCATGTATACAGCACAGACAGAAACTGTCAAGTGTTTCTCCAAAACACCAAGCAAACAAAACAAACAAACAAACAAAAACTGCTATTTTACACAAATGTAGATGCTCTTTTTTTCTTGTTCACTTTTGAGCAATAAGCACATGAAGTGGAACAGAGAAACATAACAATGTCTTCCATGAGAATTATCCAGCAAGATCAGAGTCCATTTTTACAGGGGAACGTTGAACTTCAGATGGTGTCAAGTCGAAATCTTTACAAAAGGTAATCCAACAGATTTAAAGGTATTTTCAGTGGCTAAAAATGTGTTGGAGAGTCCTAGTGGCTGGGCAATGAGGACAAACTATGTTGTCTATTTTGCAGGGTGGGGCGGGATGGCAGGGGTACAGGCAATTTTCTCGTTCACTTTGAGAGTAAACAGACAGACACAAAGAGAGAGAGAGAGAGAGAGGGAGAGAGAGAGAGAGATCTGGCCACAAACCATATTAGTTCTTCACATTATAACAAGGCATGCCTCACCAAACCACACACCAGAAGAAGGACGGCTAGTCCATGGCTGGATGATATTCTTGCACCTGTAAAGATAAGGAATAAATAATAAAAATATGTCAGGAATAAAAATCAACTGAGAAAAAAATTAACTATGTTAAAGAAAATTAAAAACAACTAGTCAAAGATAACAGAAGATCAGGAAGTTGTAAGTTTCAATTAAAGCAACTGAGTTATGTACTTAAATACAATATTGAGCTATTTACGTCAATATTGAGACGTCTTTACTGCTCCTCTTGTCTGTTCTACGTTTTTTCATATCTTCTACATTTTCAAGTCTTTGAACAAATTCTACAACTATTAAAATGCCTCCAAGAGGGAAAAGAGCTAATAAATCAGATGCGAATGAGGAGGTTGAAGCAGAAGAGGATTATATTTCAGCGGTGCAAGTAACAGAGATGTTGAGTCAGCAGAAACAGATGTACATCACGCTGATGAACCAACAGAACTTCAAAGGTTTTGTGCAACTACTTATGGAGACAAATAACAAGAGACTCGACGACATGACCAGAGAAATACAGGAGATAAAAACGAGTTTGCAGTTTACCCAGCGAGATGTGGATGTGATTAAAGCAGCCATGGGTGAACAGAAAATACAAACCATGGAAACAAGGGATGATGTCTACAAAACTTGCGAAAGTTTAATAGCCATAATGGATAAAATGGAGCATTTGGAAGTACAGTCAAAGTGAAAAAACCTGATCTTCGAGGGAATCAAGGAGTCAGCTGGAGAAAGCTGGACGGATGTGGAATGTAAGGTGAAGGAAATATTAAAGGATAAACTGCAAATTCATCAAGAAATTGAGATGGAGCAGGCTCACAGAGTTGGGAAACCTTCTGATCAGGGACCGAGGGCGGTGATGGTAAAGTTGATGAAAGAGAAGGATAAGGCACACATACTGCAACAAGCAAAGAAGCTTAAAGGATCTAATATTTATATAAATGAAGATTACACCGAGTCTGTGAGGAAGAGAAGAAGGGAGTTGATGCCGATGTTAAGGGAGGCCAGGGCGAGGGCGAGAGGAGAAATCGTGCTTCTGCGATATGACAAATTAGTGACCCGACCTCGGAACCAGAATCCAGGACCCATGACCAGCACGCCGAGGACCAGTATGCCGAGACAACTGGTCACTGAACACAATTGGAGACACCGAACAACATTATCATGAACCGGACAATGATTTTGACCCTGAAAAAAACTTTTTTAAGAACTCTGAAAATAACTGCAAGTATTACACTGTTGCCTTATTGTGGCTGGTTTCCTGTAGGTGACAGACATGATGCAGAAAGCACTCTTTGACTTTCTGAAACACAAGTTTGAGGGCAGGTAAGGATGAAGTTTCATAGACATTACGTTTGCTCTGGTTTACAGTAAAAGGTTTCTGCTTATTAACGCAGCTGGATCACTGTTTCAGGATATCCATCACACGGGTGACAGCGGACATCTCCCTGGCCAAACGTTCAGTCCTCAATAACCCCAGCAAACACACCATCATTGAGCGCTCTAGTACCCGCTCCAGCCTGGGTGAGGCAACATGTTTTGGTTCTCTACAAACCAGAAACTGCCAATAACTGTACTGTTAAGAAAAACTGACAACAAATAGGATCGTATTTATAATATGGAGAGATATTACAGCAAGGGAGATGAGACAAACATTCTGTCCATCACATCACGTTGCTGAACATTCATTTAACTATGTTTCACTATATGTGTTTCACATTTGTATTGCTTTGAGTTTGATTTGAAAAGCTCTGTAGATAGAAAGATAGATATGGTTTTATTTTGGTAGATATGGTTTTCATTTCATTAAGCAGTGTATTTAATGAGGACTATTTTCATCTGCGGATTAATACACATTTGCTGCACTAGTGTGTCTGGCAACAGGGTTATGACTATAATATTGGTTCAAAATAATCTACATGTATATTCATAGTAATAAACTAAAACAACCTTGATAGTTTGTATGTAGTTTTTGGCTTTTACTTCATAGACGATTTTTATTAATGAGGTTGACTCATTGTAGGTATTGATTTTTGACAATAAGACAAATACAGAGTAAAACCAGACTTTTTCTTGAGTGTCTTAGATTAATGATATTAGTGATCATCTACCAGTATTTGTGGTTTATGAGGGCCAGTATAGAAAAGAGAGGCCCAAAACAAATCTTTTCTAAAAGAGGGTGACGAATGAACATGCTGTATAAATATTGTAGGAGAATAATTTGTGACCTATAGATGAAGCAGCGGTGAGCAAGACAGATAAACAAGGAGAAAACCAAAGGGAGGCAGCAATAATGATGACGGGGCTTTATGATGTAAAAGTTCTGATGGGAATTGCAGCTGCTGGACCAAAGGAACAAAGCAGATGTGTGTATGTGTGTGTGGGGCACTGATGTGTATGTATGGGAGAGAGAAAGCTCTCAGATCCTTCTCTGATGTTTTCTCTCTGAGGAACAGTAATTGTGATCCTGTTAGAATCTACAGCCCACAGGGACCAACATGAAGACATCACACAAACATACATGGCTGCTTGTTATTTGCCGCAATGGACCAATGAAGATGCCACACATGTAAAAGTGCTGTCACTCTACTTGCCCTTCCACATTTGGATCACTTCTTACTTCCTCCCTGTCTCAGAGGGAAGTGCTTTGCAGTATTGAGACTGACACTGGCCTCAGGAGGGAGCTCTTTCTCATGTTGAACAGATGAAGCAGCTGCAGGCTTGGCCTTATTTTTGTATACTACTGTAAATAAGTCTATTATGAAAGGAGTGAAACTATATAGTATACAACAAAACTGGGTAAAATGCTGTGCAATATCACAGAAATGTTAAATTACCTTTCAAAACATGTTATTTTTAGCTGAAATGTTGGTTATTTGATATTATGTGCAATTACAAATAACCAGGTTGGACATTCAAAATACAACATGATAGTAAACCTGTGATCTCTGCAATAAAAGTGACTGCACTGTGATGTCAGTGAAGGCTATGAGGTTATAAAAAATCCTGTAAACCCCACAGCTTTCTCAGTTTTGGCCTGAATTGTATATAATGCAAGTAAGAAACCAGATTATGTGTTTTCATAACGATTTGAGCGGGTACAAGAGCATCAGTAGCTACTCAACATAAGCTGAAACACAGTTGCTGCACTGGTTCGGAGGTACAGCAGGAGCCAACAACAGGTGTAGGTTAATACAATACAATGCAATAATTATTTAAATTATCTCTGTTAATTAAATTCAACAGAGGCAACTTCCTTTGAAGAAAGGCTGTTAAAATATTTGGGATATTTCCTTCACATTTACTTTAGAAAAACCCAAACCCCAAGGCTACATGAACATTAAATTTCACCCTTGAGCAACATGAAACCTTTTTGAAGAGATGTGTAAAAAAAACAAACAAGATAAATTTGAAACCCAACAGGGTAATGGCACACACACAGTACACTGGCGCTGACCCACCAATGAGTTGCATTTCATGTTTTATGTTCATGTATACAGGGTAACCATGAGGAGAGAAAATAAACCAAATGCTATTTTGACAGTCGGTACATTTCAGCATGTTCCAGGAAACACTTAACAGACTCAATATATTGTGGCTTTTAAGAGGGCATGAGCATCACCTAATAGTCAAATCTGTTTATTTTGTGGACTTTGTTTTCCAAGAAGAAAACAAACTCTGCTTGCAACCCCGCCTTGAACACAGGCAATTGTTTTGTCACTCAGGAAAGCTAAAGGAATCATTCAACATTTTGCCAAACATGCTGAGAATTGGAGGAAAGAATTGATACAACCTTTATTTTTTGGGTTAAGACACAAGCTAAAAAATAAGACTGGAGGATGGAAGAAATTGGCTCTGGATAAAGCATAAGCATACTAAATAGAAATGCAACAATTACAATTTATAGTGTTAGATGTATTTATGTGATGGAGCTACTTCTTAGCAAACAGTAGCTTCTTGGCAGTTTTTTCAGTTATTTATTGTTTTCAGATACGGTAAGCGAGTACAGGGTTTGGTACAGTTTTCTGTCAACACCACTGTCCCGCTATTTGTCAGTTCTAGCATGGAGCTCTACCTAAATCAAAAATTTATACTTTAGTTGAGTATTTCTATTTTCTGCTTCTTCATCCTTCATTTTCACTAGATTTCAGAGATAAGTATATTTTACTCCACTACATTTATTTGAGAAATTTAGTTACTAGTTGCTTTTCTAAATCAGATCAATAACAAAAACAAAATACATTATATCCTTAAGGCTTAAGTTATCTTAGAATGAAAATCCACAAGATTCCTAACAGTATGTAAAGTAAATAATAAAGTAATATTCTTTAAAGTAATATTCCTTACAGTATATTATTTTTTGGTATTTAAGTATATTTTTAAGCAGATGCTTTTAATTAATTAAGATTTTAAATCCATGACCTTTACTTGTAGTATGTTATTGTTACTTTTATTTAAGCAAAGGATCTGAGTACTCCTTCCAAATAAGAGGAGTGATGTGCTCATCCTGTTCTTGTTAAAATTCACACAGTGGCATTTTGGGAAGACAAGAAAATACTGTTACAATAGTCGACCATGCTGGAAAATAGACATATATGACTTTCTCTAGATCTTGTCTGGATATGAGATATCTAAGTCTTGCTATATGTTTGAGATGATTAAAGGCTGATATAGTTATGCCCTTGATGTGATTTGTGAAGCTCAGAACTGAGTCAATTAAGACACCAAGATTTCAGATTTTTTTTTTGTCTTAATAGCTCTGAAATCAAGCTAAACAATAACTTTCATTCTTTTCTTCTTGTGGCCAAAAACAATTTTTGTTATGTATTTAGTTAATTGAAGGACATTGCTCTAAATGAGATCAAGGGATGGCAGTCACTTGATGAAAGTGCTAAATAAATCTGAGTGTAGCTGTGATAAGCAGCAATATTGTCATGTATGATTTGTACAGGTTGAACAACAGGGGTCCATGAACTGAACTTTGAGGAACTGCACAGGTCCTTGTGATCGACTCAGATTTTTGATCAACATAGAAACATGGAAACATAGCCCATGCCTTCAAGATATGATTTGAAACAAAGGGCTACTATAGAGTTCTTATTCATATTCATGCGTCTGTCTGACTCAACAGGCAGGCATTTATTAGCACATTATTGTTTTCTACTGTCACAAAATAGAAAAAAATGATATGAGTTTCTCTTTTGTTACAGAGGTGGTGTACACATGGGCAGAGCTTGAATCTTAATGTGAAAATGGTCATGCCTTCATTTACATATTCTTCTAAAAAATATATCATGCCAAGGCTGCTTAGTGTAACTGCTGAGCTAAAATTGGTATAAAATGAGAATTCAAGTGTAGCATTCAAACAAAATTGTCAAGGACTGCATTTGGCCTTGTGCACATAATGAATGGACATTGAAAAAAGATTCAATATACTGTATATATCCTTATATGAATGCTTCTGTCTATACCACACAACCTCAGAAAACAGCAAGTATAACTCCCCTCAAGGTAAACAGCCTTTGAACTGTTATGACAAGGATTTACATCGACAGCTACTGTTGCCTTGGCCCTCAGAAGCTGCTATCATCACTGCAGGCTGCTCTGAATGTTTACTAAGCATAACAACTGCAAACTAGAGCACAGCCTTGTCAGAACTGTTTGATTTGTCCATGTCTTGGGGACATTGAACCTGAAATGATAAGAGAAAAGTAAAAAAAAAAAAAAAA
>NW_018128099.1:396441-423094 GCF_001952655.1 Monopterus albus
AGGGAAAGAAAGGATTTGAGAAAGACAGAATGCAAGAAAAATGTGAGAAACAAGGCAGGACTTAGGAAATAAAAAATGAAATATTTACTAAATCAAATTAGCATTTACTAGATTCCTGTGTAAGACTGGTGAGATTGAAAGGTAGTTCAAAGAAGGAAAATCCACAGGGGCACTTTGCTTTGGGGAATGGAGAATGAAGGGAGGAATGATAGGAGGGAGGGAGGACAGAGGGCTTTGACCCTATATTCCTCACCACCACATCTCATTTGGCTTGAGGCAATCTACAGAACAGGGGTGCCACAGAGGAGCGCCAATCGCTCTGGGCCAAAATACAGAGAATAATTAATCAGCTTCCAGCTAAGAGTCAGGATGAGAAATAGACAGGGAGGCAGTACATAAAAATGTACACCAAACACATGCACTAATCCAAATCCAGAATCTGTTTTATTTTATTAGTCTGTGCCTGACTCATAACAATGCAAGAAGCTAGCTGAGCTGTGAAACACAGCAAAGATCAGGGGTATAAACAGTTGACTTTTTCTTACTTCAGAGACTGTGATAAATGATGGCTGTTCTTAGGCTGTGGAGCTCTTTTTGAGAAAAAAAAACAGACCTGACATTTTTTGTGAGGAAGAAACAAGGCACCCAGTGCAGCAACATGGCTCACTGTTGTGTTTTTAATAGTTAGCTTTTTGACAGCAATGTAGCTCTATGGCACAGATTAATTAGTTACATTTTGGCAAATCATGACAAATCATCAAGTTCTACCATTTTAGACAGCATGACAAATTTCATTAGTAGTGTGTTGAGCACTGTCTCATGACTCCTGTATTAACATACAGTGATAGCCATGGGGAGAAATTACACTACTTGCATCTCACTCAAAACAATTTTCTAATACTGGCATAGATGGTCTTACAGTATGCAACTTAAGGTAGCACTAGCATGAAACTCCTCCTCCCTACTCCACTATGCTCTACTGCAATCTGCTACACTCCACCACACTGCCAAGCTCTTCGCATATTTGACATTATAAAAATACAAGAAATGAGAGTGCAATAAAACTGACTGATCAAGCAGAAATAACTGAAAATCTCTGATTGGTTAGAGAGGTCAGTCCCACTCAAAACCTGTTAGAAGCTAATATCTCTGTGCCATTGCCAGTGCTGTTCAATGAATTTGGGTCACAGGAGGCTTTGACAGCACCTCTCCACACTAGGACACGTTTTGGAGCAGATTTCTACAACAAAAATACTTTTAAAAAGTTACATACTGCAGCTTTAAAGGATGGTTTACATGAAATTGAAGAAATAACTCCATCACATTCAGCATTATTCTTTGTGATGTATTACAATGAAATGTTCAGGAATTCATGCTTAAACCATAAGGCTAATGATATTGTATATTTTTATTATTATCAACGGTCCAGTGAAAATATTCAACATTTAATGTACAGTATTTTGCTAACCATTATCATGTGTGTATCAACACCCTGATATATCTTATTCCTCTCTGCCACAGAGCTCTACTGTTATCTCAAATCTATCTATTTATCTGCCTAAAAACATATCAGTATTTACCATGAACACCACTGGAAATAGTGTCCAGCAAATGCACAACTTTTCTGTTTGCTAAAAACTAGTGCCGACCTGGACAGGACATATAGTATACCTTTAAAACAAAACTAACATATTTGTAAAAACTGACATCTTCAAAAATAACTAATGGGCTTAGGAGTGAGTGTTGGATATGGTAGAAAAATCTAAAGGTGTTATATATAAAGAGCACATTGTTGATTTTGGTGTGTTTGTAGGATTTACTCACCATATTTTACTGACCCACCTTTCCTTGGTATAATAATAAAAATAATAATGATGATGTTGATGATGATGATAAAGCAAGTCATTGATAGTTTCAAACTGATTTCAAATTAAAATGGTGTTATATCATACCAAAACCTTTCCAGTAGTATTGATTAAAGCAGTTACTCATCCGTTTTATTTTTCTGAATGAAGATAAAAAAAACATTTAGGCAGAGCTACCAGTGCTGGGTCATAATAACCTTATTTGGGTATAGTACAGCACAGTGGGTCGCCGCACACCGCACACCGCACAGCTGTACCGGGTCATTTTTTTTGCGTCAGTTCTGAAGTCTTCCAAATGCAAAATCCTCTGAACCAACTCTAAATATGACTTTTTTTTTTTCCAGAATCTGGTGGTCAAAATGTATTTGTATTGAACAGCAGGGGGACATTGTTATTTTGTATTTGCAAAGCTATTTTTCAGTTTGGCTGGCTGAAAGAGCATATATATAAAAAAGAAAGTGATTTTACCATGTAAAGAATAACTGGAAGACATGTACAGTAGCTGAGAAATCTAGTCACTGTCAACACAAATTCATGTAGATGCTCCAAAATCATGTCTAAAATTCTCCGATCCCCTGGGAATGTTGGGATGCAATAGATACCTGCACATAAATATGGGAAGCACTGTAAACTTTACATAAAACAGTTTTTCTAACCATAAAACAAAAACACTTCACTTTGTAATTTAATAGACTTTTGAGCCAAACAATTAAATGTAAGTGCTGAGTCATTAAAGACAACAAGCCAAGCTAGTGTAATCTTGATGTAGTCATGGAGTCTGATGTAAACTTTAACATCCACTTAAAGACAAGTACATAATCATCCTCCTTACAGTAATACTATATAAAGATTTAAGGCTGTACTGTACTTCTTAGCAGGACAACACCGTCTTTATCTTAGGGGTAATGTAGGAGTGACTAATGCTTATATAATGCTTTTACAGGTCAATAAGTTGCATCTGATTCAGAAAGATGCTGTCCTCAATAAGACCATGTGGATTACATGTCTTCAGTTCTCACATACTTTTTTACATCTTCCTGTTTGTCAAAGAAATTACTTTGCCATGCTACTGCTGACTAAAAAGCACTGAATGCCTAAAATGCATTTCTGATCTGCTACTCCATTATGAACCACCCAGACTTTTTTCAGACGTGGAATAGGTCTACTTACTGTCCCCAGAGTTCAACCAAATTATGGAAGCAACATTCTGTTTTTATGCACCACATATCTGGACAGACTCCTTGAAACTGAAGGTCTGCTGCAGCTCTTAGTTCTTCTGAACAGGGGCTTCTCACAGCCTTTTATTAAGTTAAATTTAGGACTGTTATTCATATTTTCTATTGTGCTGTATAAGATTTATGTAACACATATCAGACTATTTCACCTTGCCATGTCCAGCTTCTGGTGTCAAATTGTTTCCACTAGTTCTATCCTTGGCACTTAAAGATCCCCTCCAGAGATCTTTAAAGGCATATAAAAATACTTGTTTGTACAATATATTATCTATCAGTTTTTTTCCACAAAAAAATTCAATAAACCTCTGAAAAAGGCATAAAACATCTCATTTTTGCCTTTCATAATTAATTCCAAAATTCATGACTATTCAAATGAGCCCAGGCATTTTGCATTGCCCACTACTGCTGTTTCCTGCATGTAGACTGGTGAAATCTCTGTGTATCAGAATACAATGGCAGGAGTATATATTGGCGAGATTCAGCAGGGCATGTTTGAGCCTCATCCAGATCCCAATGTCTTGTTTTAGATAAATTAGTAAGACATTTTGTAATATCCAAACCTTAACTGCACTATGTAGTTTTTAGATTAACCACCAAATCTAAAATAATGTACTCACAACATTTATATTGTGTATATATTAGTCTTTAGGCTCCTTTTATACTTTGTTATGTTTATTATGAATATATTTTTAATCTTCTGTTTGTTAAAACTTAATTGTCTAGCTCCTGCAACATCAAAATCTCCCTTTGGCTATTAACAAAGCTATCTATCTATCTATCTATCTCTGTAACCCAGAGTATGGTCAATAAAAAACAAACAAACTTTGAAGTGAAACTGAAACTAAATAATATAGTAAGATGAAATTGATAACGCTGAAATTCCAAAGTGTTGTAAAATGAAATGTGTGAAATTATGCATATGTTAAAAAAATGCTGTTAAGAAGCATAAGAAAGCTTGTGAATTCGCCCCCTTCCCCCCATTATTGTTCCACACTCCAGCCCAGCAGGTGGCGGTTATGCACCTTAAATTGGCTTGAAAACCACCAATAAACATCAGATACACTACCTTTCAGCAGATGCTTTTAAGTGGTGGTAGTGGCGTTACATTGTTATTAGGTAGTGTTTATACAGTGTTAACTGTAAAAAAGAGGTCTAAGCATAATATGCAAATGTATTTACAGTCTGGCTCAGAGTTTGATAATATGTCAACTGGAAGACTGGGTTATTGGCAGGAGGCCAACTATTACCACTCAGTTAGGCTACTACTAGAGAGCCAAACGTAATACTGCAACAGCAGTTCGTGTCTTATATCAACTAATGTTAAATAATAAATAAATAAACTGTGGAAAGAAGCACCAGTGTCCAGTTTATAACCAAAAACTTTTGCATATTTTATACTGTAATATAAATGTTAATAAATAAAGCTTTTGCTCCTGCTCCTGGTCAATGGATCCTATGAAACTAGAGGTTTCAGGTTTCACACTACTTGTGAATTCTCCAGATATTTGCATGGTGAACCATTACCAGCTGTCAGATTTGTGGTGTCATAAACTTTTCTTGCCTGTCCATGTTTGAAATTCAGAATTCAGGGGAGCAAACAGACATCTGTTAGCGATACACCAGTCAGTATAGTGGAAGGCAGATATTCATGGAGTATAAAAATAAGAAAAAACACATTTTTGAGTGGAGGGGGTTCTTAGTATGTAAGTCATCCATATGCAACTGGAAGGCAACATGCTTTTACTAATAAAACTGTGACAGTTCCTTAACTGTAACAGTGTGTTTATTGTTGTTTTCATGACGATAAAGGTCTGGTAATGCTTCATATCATGGCATTTAAACTGTAATAACAAGCGGCCAAGTGGGAAAATTCATTTGCTTCAACCTTGTAATTCTGAGTTTGAGAAATCACGACAATGTCTGACCACTATGATATTCTCCGCTTCGCACAAAGAATTGCAGAAATGTCATCATTATGGGTTTGAAAATGGCTTTAAAACAACCATCACTTGCAGTTACACCTTATTTTTCTTGTATGTTATTTAGCAACATAGCACGCTAATGGCATTTTGTGGTCACACAAAATAAAACAATGTTATTCAGTGTAGTCACAAAATGAAGTAATGTTTTGATTAACAGATACAAATTAGCCTTAGCTGCAGACTACAATGCAGAAAGTCACCATCTTGGACTATTGTGTGGATGCTCCCGAGCAGTGGGAGCTATCGTTCCCATTCTGCTGACATGACATAAACACTGTACAAGTGTGCAGCTGGAAGGGTCCTATGGGTTCTGTTCTAAGGTAGGGTCAAATGATGCATATTTTTTGTTTAGTTTGAAGGACTTGTTGAAATCACATACATTCTTTCAGCTATTTTTTGTGTGAGCAGTTTTTCACCTTAAAACTAGCCTTGCCACCAAAGCACACTCAAGGTAAAGGCTAACTTTTATCATCCAGGGTTAGTTTTAGAAAACAACAAAGAATATTTTTAAATGTGTTTTTAGGTATTACCATTCATTAAAAAACAGTCCAAAGGTACAGCTGAATGCAAAAAGAAGACTAACTGATAAGGTCACTATGTTTTTATAAGTCATTTGAGATGAATTTTCAGTTCAGTTGTTTTACGGTTATTCATCTAAAGAGAGGAAGCTGAAGGAAAAGCCTGGTGTACATGGCAGATATGTTTTGGAGACATATGACATTTATACACTACCTCTGGATTAAGAGCTGTGCATAAAACCACTTTGCGCTTACTCAGTCCTGCCTTTCTTCCTCAGTGTGAGGAACTGCAGACAGTTAAATTAAGGTATGATGAGTGCAGGTATCTGCCTGGGTTTGTTGTCCTTGGTACTTTCCTGAATAGAATAGATCCACACTGAATATGCTTTGTTTTGCCCTACTTAACCTAACACAACAGTTTACATTTTGCCAAAAAGTTTTTGGCTCAGTGAAATAGTGATGTGGAATATTGATTCCAGGCAAGAGAGCCAGTCAGGGTCAGTGAGGCAGGGAGGTGAATCACCCCAGCGCCTCCACAGGGGGCTCAAACTGGCTTAGTGCCATCTATAGCTCCTGATCTCTGGCCAGCTGATGGGCTAGCTGATGGGCTAGCTGACTGTCTCTTTGACTCGCATGCTTACTTGCCCCATTTTCTTGTTGACTGGTTAAATAGAACAAGATGTCATTACCTTACAGCTTGACTGTTCAACTGTGTGTGATGATGAGTGTGATAACAGTCTGGTGTGTAATGTAAACTCTCCAATTAATATCCCATCTTTACCACATTTGTAAGGGTTACACCAGCAGTTTTGTGTGCTTTAGGCAACACTGCTGCTATCATTTTCCATCATTTAGTATTTTCATAACTGATATATGATTAGGGCTTAATTTAGGGAGCTATTAAAGGGCAGTTTTACTTGTTAGTCTTGTTTCAGTATTAGTTTTTTATCTCAAATAAAAATCCTGATTCCTTGAATGCTTCAGCATTTGTTGACATCCAGTTTCTTTTGCCATGGGAAATTACAGTGGTGGAATTAACTATTGTATTTAATTATATATTTCAGGTACTTCATTATTTTCTTTACAAAAGACATTTTACTTTACTTAAAACTACATTTCAGAAGAAAAATATTCATTAACATAGAATTTGTTTTGCATGAAAAATATATGAAATGATTATACAATATGAAGCTTTCTTTAAGATCACATTCTTGATGTATGGCACTCTAAGACTCCAAGATATAACACAACTGGTGTTATATGTTATGGATGGGGATAAAAAGTGCAAAACTATGTGAACCTGCATTAAGTGGAACTCTACTCCAGTTTTGTACAGCACAGAAATGTAGGCTGATATCTGGCTGCAGGTAGACCAATTATTAAATTAATACATTATGTCTGCCAGAAGATAAATTTTGGACACGTGATAGTTAGTTCTGTTTTTTCATTCTGTATCGGTGCTGTCTCTTCCTATGCTCATCTTGTTGGTTAGACACAGGCTGCCACTGTTGCAGCCTCATTTCACATGAAGATTCGTCCCATCCACTATAAGACTGGGATTTTTTAAATACTGTGCACTCACAGATGTTAGTCAGATTTACATGCACACAAAAGGACCAGTGGGAGCAGCTGTAGGAATGTGAAGTGACACGCTGACATTGCATGCAACTGCCTGAGAAATACACAACCATAAACAGCAGTCCCACTGTTCCTAACCGCCTACTGGAATAATGACTCATTGATGTTCTTTCCTTAGACATACGCACACAGTTGAGGCAGTGGTTCCTCAAAAGAAAGATAGTATTTTTTTTGTTGTTGTTTTGTTTGGATGAATGCTTACGCAATGAACCTGAGTCCATATTTGTTTTCCTTTCATGTGGAAAGCCATACTGATATTGGGTGAGGTGGACAAGTCTGGCTTAGGGGCCACTTTTTCCCCTTTTTTCCACATTCAGCCTCGGTCACCTCTGAGCTTTGACAGAACAATACTGCCAGGAACGATGGAGGCTGAGCTGTGATCTAACAACAGCTGACACACTGGTGGGGAGTAGTTGTGAACAAATCGCTACTGCTGCTGCAGCACCAGCCACCATCTGGAAAGTGCGTCACTGTTTACAAATACAGTAATGCGAAAAAGTAGGAGATCTGCACTCTCCCCCATTTAATTTCATCTCAACCCATTTACTTATTGTTGCTCATCTGCCTCAAACCCTGAGTGCAGCAGTAATAGAACTCTGTTGCCCTCAGCCCTAACACCCTGTTGCCACTTAGAGAAGGTGGCTAAGGCAGCCTGAGCAGTCACAAAGAAGCATTTAGCTGTGTCAGACACATCACATAGAGGACTCACTGCAACACAGCTGTCAGCATAATTTGGCTGCTTCCTAATCTGTAACTCCACAGCCCCAGGGATTATTCAATGCATTGCCTTTATTCAGTGGCAAGTAATATCTTTGTGTTTTGCTCCAGGCCGCAGGAGGTTATCTAAGCTCAGAGCACGGTTGACTTTGTGTGGACCGTCTGTCTGGCATTTGTAGATGAGAAAGAGCAGTACAATTATAGCATATAGCATAAAATATCACAAAGAGTTAATGAGAGCAAATTTAGGAGGCTGATACACAGGGACCTAATTGTTATTCAAAAGGAACACCCCATGATCAGATTAATTAATCTGACATCCAAAGGAAAAGAGGAAAACCAGGGATAGGTTTTTTTAACTGATAGTTTAAGACCAATAAGGAATACAGCACTGATGGTTTGTTAAACTCCCAAATCAACCCATTCCTACATTTTATAGACAAAGAACTTCATGCAGTCATAGAAAATAGTAACTGTCCATGCAGCGTAATATCAGTGTAGATGTCCCAGTAGAGGCAGAAGGCCGCCTACCAGGAGCTGGGGTCTGTCGCAGGTTTCTTCCATTTAAGGGAGTTTTTCCTCCCCTGTCGCCAAATGCTTGCTCAAGGGTTTGCTTTGTTGGCTTTTCCTTAATAATAATAATAATAGTAAAGTGACTTGAGATGACGTTTGCTGTGATTTGGCACTATAAAAATAAAATGTGAATTGAATTTTAATCAGTGGACTAGGTGCATTCCTTAATTGTACATTTGACCTGTTCCTATCTCAGAGGCTGGGACATGATTATTTTTAGGATATTTAACTTTAAAACACAAAAGCTCTTATGAATGAATGAATGAATGTGGGGTGCAGAAAGTGCCTGATTTTGACAACAGGGACAATGTTGGCTTTTTTTAAAACTAAGAACACAATATTTGCCTAACAGTAAGCAAGTAGATTAAGATGCTTGAACTCTGAGATCAAGAGTATACCTACTGTATTACTGCAGCAAGACAATAAGTTAAACTACTGCAAAAAGAAGACGTTCCATTTTTGATAAGTTGCTCTTTAAATAAAAGTGACTAAATATTGAAAGCCATTTTTGTTTTATTGTTTAAATGTTTATGGACTATAACTTTAATCTGTCTTCCACAGTTGCATCAGTGTAAACAGAACTAATGTGTTAATGTGGTCAGCATATGCAATTAAACTTTGCTTTTGCATGATTATCACTCGTAATATTATAGTGAACTTACATTGTGGAATAAGGATTCTCATAATGTAGTTGGACAACAAATGGTTTAGCTTTGCAAAATGTAAGAAATCCAGCCTATAGGCATATTCTGTATATGAATAATGTCAGCAAAATATGGTGCAGATTATTATTAGTATTATTATTATTACTACTACTACATTGTTGCATGGATGGAATTGTTTGTCACTTTTACCAAGTAAGCTCTGTTGATGTTTGCACCCCAAGAATAGTTCTCTTGAGGCTACCAGTTGATGAATTGTGAATTTGGACAGTCTTCTGCACTGCATTTATTAAATCTATTCTTTCAACAGGGAACTCTGCTATGTGCTGTTGTAGATTTGGATACAAGGGCAGCATGGTAGAACAGAGGTTAGCACTGTCTCTTCACAGCAAGAAGGTTCCAGGTTTGAGTCCCAGCCAACCAGGTGCCTTTCTGTGCAGAGTTTGAATGTCCTCCCTGTGCCTGCATGGGTTCTGTCCGGGTACTCCGGCTTCCTCCCATAGTCCAAAGACAAGCAGCTTAGGTTGACTGCTGACTAAATTGCCCACATGAGTGAATATGAGTGTGTGTGCTTGTCTGTCTCTAAGTGTCAGCCGTGTGATAGACTGGCGACCTGTCCAGGGTGGACCCCGCCTCTTACCCAATGTTTCCTGGGGTTGACTCCAGCCCCCCATGACCCTCTTCAGGATAAGTGATATAGATAATGGATGGATGGATCTACCCAATTCCATTATAGCTAAAGGAAAACCTTAACCTGTCACACTGACATCCTGTGTGAACACAATAAATAAAAAAAATCATGTGCACAGCTACCAACATAAGATTTGCGATGGACATCATTTGACTGATGATTCAAATCACCAATGTTTATGGGACAGCCTGACTGAGGGACTGTCACTTGCAATTCTTCTTGCAAATATTTTGTTTCCTAGATCCCAGAACTGTATATTATGTAAGTTGTAATGTAGCCTTATGCTAAACTTTGTCTCTTGGGAAACCTGATATGGTCATTAAAAACTACCAAAGACTCAGTGGGGTTTTTCCATTACAGGAACCTATCTACACATGTTGCACCTGTCATGGGTTTTGTGTTTATTTCCACTTCACTTGGCCTTGGAGGTGCATTTTGGGTGCTAAATTTCAGCACACCTCAGGAGATGGTACTAAAATCAAGTTCCAGGCGTGCATTTTTGCAGAGCAGTCGCTGGTGACTGGTTAAATGTCTGTGTCTCCACACCTTAAGCATTAGCATTACATATATACTAAATGTCACATTCCTATTGGGGCATACAGTGGCATGGTGGTCACAGGAAAAAGGTTCCAGGTTCAAGCCCGGGTTGGCTTGGGGCCTTGTGGATGTTTGTCTACATGTCAGACCTATGACAGATGGGCAATCTGTTCATGGTGTACCCCACCTCTTGCCCAGTGCCATCTGGGACAGGCTCCAGCCTTCCCCGTGACCCTGTTCAGGAATGAGCGGTGATGGATGGACATTCCTATTGAATCCACATTGTAAATTACAATACAATGCATAGATAATTCTGAATGACACAAGTACTATGGTCTCGGTGTGCCTTGAAACATGATAATTTTTTTTTAATGGCAATCAGTTTTTTTAAGTATTATTTTACTTTTAATAGCTGTATAACTGTAACTTCATGTGAAGTCTGTTGGTTCTTATGAATCTCAACCAAACAGCCCTTTTTAATTTAAGCAGGTAGATTGTAAACATGTCAAATACATCAGGACGTAACTTTATTCTGGCTACATGAGTTGTTTTGTGTTCTGTAGTGTTCTCATTATGTAACTCTCCCCTAGGGCATTACCTGAACCGGGGTTGTGTTTAGCTGTATTGGAGGCTGTGTGAGAGGTGGAAGTGGAGGCTGTCCTCTGGTCTGAACTCATGCTATCCTGGCCCAGAGGTGAGGTGGACTTTCTTGGCTTCTTGTCTGTCAGGTGCAGTGGAGAGCTCTTCTTGGGAGGTGGCAGTGGTCGTCGTGGCCTGGCTGTTGTGTTGACCTTGAGCCAGGCTTGAGCTTTGTACTCCACAATTTCTCCATAGTTAGCTCGTGTCACCCGGCACTCGTACAGTCCTTCATCACTCTTGCTGACTCTGGAGATCTGCAGCTTGTGTGAGATGTCATTGCCCTGGACTTTCACTGTCTATTAGAGTAATTAAAAGAGACCACAGTGTCACAACAGTGAATGGTATGATACTGTCACAGTCTGTGTCTGCCCTGTTCTGTTACTTTTTGGTCTTTTGTATGGTCTGTTATTCCCCATCCTCTGCAGTTGTCCCTGGGTTTTTCCTTAGCAGCTCTGCTCTACACACCTGCTGCTCAGTCCCTCATTAGCCAGTCTTGACTCTTGCTACCACCACACCTCTCTCTGCTTCTCTCATTAGCTTCCTTAGTATATAGTATGTACTTGCCTGTTTTCTCTCTTCTCATGCGCTGATTGTAGCTTGTATGTGAAAATAATTATTTATAGGAGCACATATTTTTGGGATGGACTGAGTTGGATGTTAATAACTAATAAGCACAGCATAACACTGGAGGCAAAATCTTTCATATATTGATCTTAAGCCTTAAATATAGATGTCATATTGTGAAATTAAATCACATGATGATACAGCAAGTTAAACTTCATAAATTCAAATAATTAAGTTTTCAGAGTTAAATACCTGAAAAATTAAATGAGTTAAATAGGAAATGTAAAGGTAATTTAGAATTTACAATATAACTGATTCATGATTAATTTCATGATTTACTTGTCTTCAATGACCCATTACAACTAGAAATTGAAGGTATAGCCAGGTACAGTTAAGCCAGTTAAATACATTTCTACTGTGTCATGATGTAGAATATATTTTCCAAACTCTATTTCAGTGTGTTTTTAGGGTTTGCATTAGTTTATACCATAAGATTTACTAGTAAGTTACACTTCAACTAATGTGCAAGAATTTTATTGCATAGTAAACCAAGTGAAAAAATAATTTCATATCAATACTATAGTTTGCTGGATGGTTTAAGTTTAATCTATTTACTGTACAGCTCAATGCGAGACTTAATAACTTGGAGAGGTGGATCTTTTTTTCTTTCTAGTGTAACCCAGGTAAAGCTAACTGCATTTTGAGTTCATTTAAACTAACATTTGTTTTCTTATTTAAACCTGTCATATTTGAGTTTATTTCATAGTAAAGCCTGCATGCTAAAAGAGTTAGACAGAAGTCTTCTAATATGAAAAGTTTTAGTTGCATTGGGCTTTTGTTCTTAGAGGGAAATTCAGTTTCATCCAGCGTAAGTCTTAGTGTAATAGTTTTCACCACTATTTCTGTCAGTAATAACAACATTGAACTCAAGTTGATTGTAGGAAAAAGAGTAAAAAGTGGTCAGAATTTTAACCTCTCATCATCTTACTGCTCATTTTTTCATGCCACTTCTAACTTTACTCTAGTGATGTTACCATGTTCCTGCTAAAGTATTATCATACTTCTTAGAAGCGGTGACTACAGCTACACACACACAAGAAAAGAAAAAAAAAAGCTGCCATAAATTGGAATTTACATTTAGATGAAACGACATACAGTAGCCTAATCTCAGACCTGTAACTTTACACTACGAATAGCTGTCTAGCCCAATGGGCAGCGGAGTGAAAACTGATCTGGGCAATGAATTTACATTCATTATGGCAGGGGGGGAAAAGGGGGCACACCAGTTGCTGGGCCATGAATGCCTGAAGCGAACCACTCTGACAGTAATAATATACTGCCACTGATTTCACTGATTAGCTCCTTTCTCTGGTTGAAGGTGTATTATTCAGGGAAATCAACTGCTGTTGTGCTATGCTGGGTCCTGACAACACTGAGAAGAATTAGGCTACAACCGGAGGTTTATGTAAGTCCAGAACTTACACTTATTTTTGTCCCCTCGTCATCAGGATCAGGTTCCGCTAATATCTCCATCTGGGAAAACAGAAAGCAAAAAAAAGAGAATTAGAAAAATCATAGTGCAGTGTAGCTCTCAAAAGGACACACTGAAGACACATTCAAAGAAGTATTTTATGCATGGCTAGTGTCGGACTCCCTGAAGCCATCTATGAGATTACTCTGACAACTTTGAGAAAAGGCATCATCTATCAACTTATAAAGCTTTCATTCGAAAATCAGCACACCTTTTACATAGTCGCTGCATTACTCCTATTTTGCCTTTAGAAATAAATGTACAAAGATTTCACTCTTACCACTGTCTTTGATTTATTTTTAGACTGTTTGAGTGGTTCTGTAGAAAAATTAAATGCAGCTTCCAGACATTGTGGTGAGTCAAGGGAAAACTCAGGTTAACCTGGACACTGACAAGCCAACAGCTTCCTGAGACAAATTATTCCTCAAAACCTCCACTTTGCTCCACAATAAAAGTAATATTATACATGAAATCCTATGGCAAGTAAAATATAAGAAGGCTGGGAACAGCAGAAAGCCATAGCTCCAGGGCTTAACACATACCCCTGTTTTGGCCCCAGGGGCACAATCCTAGCACGGTGGCAAGCATAGAGCCTACAGCCAACATCATGGACTAGGTATTGATTTTAAAAGCTATAATTTATTTATCCCACAGCAGATGCCAAATGGATGTGTGGCCTGAGAAAAAAAAAGTCTGCTGATTACAAAACTGAAGAGGAGCAAGAGTGGTGCAAGAAAGGGCTTGACAAGAGAAGGAGGAAGGACATGGGAGCTACTGGCACCACTGCTGAGACAAAAAAAAAAAAGGAAGGACAGGAGAGGGATAAGATGGCCACTTATCAGCATTTGCTGGAGAGGGTGTGTCTTCAAGTGCATTAATTACCTCAGAGAAACAGAACACTTTTCTCTGGAGGATGTTCAGCAAACAGGTGATTAATGAGCAAAATTAGGAACCATAGCTTTCCCTGTCTGCATGTATGCATGGTACTTATGGCTTGACTCCACAGAAGGATCTGTTGTCCTCTTTTCTTTAACTGTGAGGCAGGATGAAATAACATCAACCTTGGTGTTAGACTGTTTCAATTCTTTGGTTTCATCCTTCTTACAAACATCACAGTGGTTCTGGTGTAAAGTTCAGTCTATATGATGTGTGTCACCTGAGAATAAAGGTAGAGATCCACTAAAGGACAATTGCTCTACTACTGTAATATGGTCTACACATAGTGGCTGCTGCAGTTTGGACAACGTGATCTCAGTGACCGAGAAGAGGGAGCAAAACCTAATTCCATTATGCAAAATCCTTTGGGGTCATTAAAATGGCTTTTCACCCCACTATAACTCCATGAGGACTGCAAAAAGGACTGCTCTTTCAATTTTATTGCACAATGTACAATGACAAATAAAGTTCTATTCTATTCTATTATTTTCCAGCTTCTAGCATCTAATCAATTTGTACATTTTTTTGTAATTTAAAATTAAGTCTTTAAGTTATGTTTAATTAAAACCCTTAACTGACATCTCTCAAAGCAACAGAAACAACATGTTGCCATTACTCTACTGATTACTGCACTTAGGAATGTTGAATAGCTAACCCGTGTTAACATTCTTACCAGTTATCTGGAGATTTTGTAGTATTTAAATCAAATTTTAAATCAGTTAAAGTGGAATTACTCTGATTTTACACATAGGAATCAGTATACTTATCAAAGTTATTTGTATAATGACTTCTTTATTTCTGTAGAAGCTCTGTCAAATCTGAGAAACCCTCGATTAAGATAAGCATGCCATCTTTTACTGTATTCTGTTCTGACGAATCAAAAGCCTGGAGTAATAAATTCTTTAATAAATGATAATTAGGTACTGTACTGTCTAGAAGCAACTTCCTACTTCACAGAGTTTTTATCTTTAGATGCTGAGGAAGAATGTCAAGCTTGAATCACGTTACCCTTATTGTGTTCTTTGCGACATTTTGTTGCCTATATTTCAGTACATATCAGGTATATTAAATTCTATATACAGTAGTTCTGCTCTTCTTTGTGTCATTATACATGAAAAATATACGTAATACAAATCTCCCTGAAACTCACCCAACACTTGGCCTAGAGTTGAGTCGCTACACTGCCATTGCTCTAGGTGAAGCTTACTGACTTGGACACACACTACAGTATGCAGCTGTAAGCCCATGGTTCCCTAGTATACAATTACCACACCACTCCTGCGAACACCTACAAAGGATATCTCAGTCTGTGCATATAAATGTGCAAAACAGTTGAGGTGGGGTATCTATGTGTGGCAAAGAAAAGAAGATAAATGGGTAAATACATTTTTGCCTTCCTTACCAGCATCTCTAGCTCATGTACCGTATCAGTCTAGTAATGTTAACGTTATGCCGATTAGAATTTGTTTACCCTATTATTTTCTCAGCATATGTTGGAATATTGCAAACCATATGTACTAATGTTGACTGACCGAAGGAACATTTTGTAATTACTTGTTTTAGGTGAGCGTTGGACTGAAACAGCCCTGATTAAATGTGGATCAGGCCTTCAGCAACAGTATTGTGCTGTAGGTCAAGTACTCATAGCATAATACTGTAGTTACATGCATATAACAAAAGAAGAAAAACAAAGTTTAAAAATACAGGTTGGGACATGTTTAAAGGTGCATAGCACATAAATTATGAGTTGCTACATGGTCTGTGTAGACAGCTGGATTGACTGAAATAGGGGTTTATCTGTTCTATAGGTTGTGGGTGAGACAGATGACTGTTTTGGATTTGTTTTACTGCATGTTACAAACCACTAAGACATTTTGAAGATCATCAAAAGATGTGCCTGAAGTGTATCATCCTGATTGTGAAGTGCTGTTTTCATTTAATTTCCAAAGCCTAAAATAAACTCAGTAGGTGGCCATACTGTGGTATCACTCAGGGTTGATTAGAGTTACAGAACTTGCATGCTTAACATCCAAAACAGGAGCAACAGGATAGAAACTAATCACATGGAGCAGCTTTTAAAAGCCAACAGCTGTGTCCTAGTGTACTATAGTGGGTTAGGGTAAAAGGAATGGCATTGTGAATCATGTATCTTGCTTTTGTGATGAGTTCTCCTTGCTCTGAGTCCAGGTCAGCTGACTGTACTCGCCTTGTCCACATATTGAGAATAAATAGATTTGTCATCCAGCACTGTTTAAAGTAATTGTGACATAATGAATGCCCAATATCAATTCAGAATTCTGGCATTTAAAAGCAACAGACAATAATATATGTTAAACATTTGTTGTCAGTATACAGTGCAGTGAAAACAAAACAAAAAACTCTAAATTGTCCTTTGATAGGATATGACAGGAAACCATATTTAAGTTAAATGCCTCTGCAAATGCCACAAGCATAAAACCATTTTTAGGATGGTGGATTTAAGTAGTAGTTTATGTGTATACTATAAATCAAAATGCATGCGTAATTCAGCATTAAACACTTATGATTTTTTAAATATCTTTAGGATTTTATTAGTGTGTCTGCTGTGCTATACACAGGAGCACACTATTATTATTTATTAATCTCCCTTTCTTTATTTTCCCTCTTCTCTTCTATTTGCAGTTTTTTCTTATAATGTCAAGTCAGAATGACTTGCGAAAAGGCCCATTATGTGCCACCACCACCACCTCTTGCTAATTACTGTGTCAGTGCTCACAAACTAACCTGTAGCTTCCTGGTTAGCGTATATACAGTATATTGTAATAAGGAACCTATGACTTTGTGCCAAACTGCATTTACTCTTTTTGCACCTACTGTCTTATAAATAACACAAAAGAGGGAAAACAGAAAATTAAAGGTTTTCTCCCTAGCCCTGTTTGGTCTGCTTTAGCCATGCCATCGGATGGATGGCTCAACTGATGACAGCATAACTTGGTGCGACTAGACCCCTCACAGCGACTAAAACCTTGTAACTCTTACATTTTTTTAACTTATCACTATAAAAGTTTCAAGTGAATTTTTCTCTCATCCACATACATTTACAACTTTAAATGTTTTATTACCTGACATTTTTCATGTTACTGGTCAAGCGAATCAGTCATGTCTCATAAATACTGAATATCCAGTCTTGGTCCTAATGATTCTCCATCAGCATTCAGCACAACTGACCCTTTCATTTAGTTTTTTATTAGACTGAACTTATTTGCTTTTGCTATACTTTGTATGTGTGCCACATCAGTACATCAGGCAGGGTGGGGGGTCTTTGAGATAATTTAGGCTCCATTATTTTATTTATTTATTTTTGGGCATTTCATTTCTCTGCATCTCTAAATGGTTTGCCCTGCCCAGCACACTAATATAAAACATAAATAGATGTATAAATGTTAGATTAATTTTTTTTTTTTTTGCACCTAAATACTGTGTGCATGCTAACAGCTCCTGGCTGTGTTTCCTGCACATCTGGGTCCATTTTCTTATTAATTGGCATGTCTCTGTTGTTGTATAACTGGCCATTTGTGCACAGTGTGACACGATATTATGATATTAGTGTATTTGCAGTGCAGTATCAATGGGGTTTGATACCAAAAGTGTCCCAGATGATTTTAAAAACCATCTCTTGGTCTCTCTTGTACAGCCACAATTTTCACTGATGTTCAATATTGGTACAAGGAGAAATCTGTGACAGAGGAGGCACAGATAACAGTTTGTTCTCCCACAACAACAGGAAATATAGGATGCAATGTAGGAATATGATTTCATGTTTTATATTAGATAAATAACGCACAACTAATTATATGCCCATTTTGGATTGAAAACAATTATTTCATGGCTTTTCTCTGAGGGATGTTCATGAGGAATGTAGAACATAATGAGCTGGGGCAGAGGTAGATGAGACCTTTTATGTACCAAATATCAAAATGTATCATGTTTAATGATGTAATAGTATCTGTGGGAATTAACTTTTCTTAATTCAGCTGGAGTTGAAAGAACACATCTGCTAAAGGCAGCACCAAAGCTAGAGTCAGAATAAAAGACAAAAACATGATATTTTTTTCTTACATTTCATCATTTTTAAAAGAAACTGCCTGTCTAAAATCACAATTGATCAAAAAAAAAATAAAAAGGTATCTCTTCATATCAATGACATGATTGTCACACCAGAGATCCAGGTTTACATCCAGGGTCCTGTCTGTGGTTAGGTTTGGACAACAAAAGCAACTTAGTTATTAAGGTCTGAGACCAATTGTGGTTGTTGTTAAATGTGAAGTCAGTTTAGGTTTGTTACACTTGGAAATATCCCATGTAAAATCTTATGAACAGATTAAGTTGTTCTTAATGTTTTTATCAACGAAACTCTGTAAACTCTCGTGGTCCAACCTAAACACGGCAGTTTGTATACAAGAAACCCCGAGGGCAAAGCAATAGAAGAGTTAATGCTGTAAGACACCGACAAATTGACATTGTATTGATACTCAGTGACATGTCTCCAGTTATGATGGATGTGTCTGATGCCATCCAGATCCATTACAGCCAGGACAACGTAATCAAATTCCATAATGAGTTATGAATGTTGCATGCATTTTAAATCCAACCTTCAGCTGCGGCCGCGATGGCAGTGTACCAACCTTTTCAGAACAAAGTGTAGGACTAAAGTTAGAGCACATAAAGCACAGTTGTGCACCATGTTAAGTGCATCCTAATTACAATGCTCAGTGACACCCGCTTGAAGATGTTTTGGGTCTAAGCTTAGTTGTTAACCCTAATTACATCCCACAGCTGACAGGGATCCCATTCACATGCAAACACTAATCCCCGTCACAGCCCGTTGGTTTATGACAAGAGCTATGTTAATTACATGAAAAAACCTGCAATTGTGTGTGTGTGTGTGTGTGTGTGTGTGTGTGTAGAAAACAGAAGTATTTGAATTGTGTGCAATTACTCCATTACTTTATCCAGTGAAGGGGAAATGATCCTTTGGCAACTCAATGTTACGAGAATTAAAGACCAAAGAAACGCTCCTGTTGAACAGTGACATGGTCCCAAACCACAGCTGAAACAACATGGACTGACACTGAAAATGCTGTCACAGTCACATGAATTGCATCATTATCATTGCAGCTCTATTTATGCCACCATACACTCTCTGGCAACCACATCAGTGTTGGAATGAGGACACCTCAGTGTAACTCTGAGGTTTGTCCCCTTTTTTAGCTATAGTTCTTACAGACAGCTGTGTCCTCAGACATAAAGTTGACTGTATTTGTGTCATTGCATTAAAGTCTCACAGTGCTAGCTTCAGTAAATTATAATTAGAAGTCTGGACCCATAGAGCTGCTGGAGTGATATTAGTTCTTCCATCATCTGTTGACATTTCATCAATTGCTGCACAAATAATTATGTCTTCTACCGCATATATATATCATAATGTCAACTTAGAACAGTCCTGTAAATGGAAATAAAATGTGTATAAATACCTCTCTTAATCGAACAGTTTGGAAGTTTATTTTTTTATGAAGCTTAAATCAGAGTTCACTAAGGAGGATCTCTTCCCTCAACTCTGCTTGTCCTCATGTGGGCTGTTATTTTTGGGTCCTTTTTTTCTTCCTTCACTTGCTTTCCCGTGCTGTCCCTCCACCTTCTATCCTGATGTCACCTTATCTTCCTGCCTGTGTTGCTCGAGCCAATCAGTCACTAGCTGCTGTCCTTTAAATATCATTTCAATTTATCCTGCTTGTCTTTCAGACATACGATTGTGCATCCCACCTCCTCCTCAACACCTCCATAACCTCCATGCATTTATATGCCACCATTACATGTCAATAACTTTGTCTCTCCTCTCCTGTAATATGCTCTCTCTTACCCTGTACTTTTCTGCAGGTAGCCCTGGCTCCAGAGCTCTACGTCACCAGCCACACCAACCTGCTCAGTGTTTGATTGGTGTTTTGTTTGGTGTGTTTGGATGTTTTTCTTTTCCTTTCTCTCTCTTTAATCGACTCACCCCAACCTGTCAAGGCAGAAGGCCACCCACTAAGAGTCGTCGGAGGTTTTCCTCTGTTAAAGGGGTTTTTTCCTCTCCACTGTCACTAAGTGCTTGCTCAGTGGGGATTTGTTGGGTTTTTCTCTATAATACTGTAAGGTCTAGACCTGACTATGCCTTGAGATAATTTCGTTATGATTAGGCATTATATAAATAAATTGAGTTTAATTGCTCCAAACCACCACCAGTGTCTAGACTCCGGGGTATCATCCTATTTCCTGCCTTCATGTGGGCCTATGCCTAATGAAATCGTTTCACATCGCAGGAGTCTGCGAATAAATTCTCTGTGTTGCTCAATGCAATAAATTTTATTCTCATCCATTTGATCCCTCCTTATTGAATTTTCATTAAAGTGATTGAACTTGCTTGCTGAGTAAATCTCAAGATTATTAAACCAAAATAGTTTCAAGCAGGTACATGATTGTTTGTCAAACTGAGATTCAAAAAGTGATTAGTGATTAATCAATGATTAAATGATTAATTTATTATATTTTTAACACACAATGCAGCATAACAAGGTGACACAGTGGTGCAAAGGGTTAGCACTGTCATGTCACAGCAAGGACCTGGGTTCCTCTGTTGAGTTTGCATGTTCCCCTTGTGCCTGCATGGGTTTTTTCCGGGTACTCCAGCTTCCTCCCACACTCCAAAAACATGCAGGTTAGGTTAAAGGTTAACCGGTGACTCTGAATTGCCCATAGCTGTGGATGTGAGTAGTTGTCTGTCTCTGTTTGTTAGCCCTTTAATAGACCAATGACATGTCCCCTGCCTCTCACCAAATATCAGCTGGGATCAGCTCCGGCCCCTGCTCAGAATAACTGGCATAGCTAATGGATGGATGGAAATATAGCATAACAGCTAGAAACTGCCATCCTGTTTGTGTGTGTGTGTCTAAATTGTAATCTGAAGAAAACATACAGTACCTACAAAAAGAATATCTCTCCTTCAGATATTCACAAGAAAGCCAAAAACCTTTAACTTCACACCTGTGTTTTTGAAAATAGTGACAATAAACATTGTAATTATAGGAATACATTCCTAAAACACCATATTTCATTTTTTTCTTCTAAACTTACACTGCACCGGAGTTCACTCTTATTTCCAGCAGCTGTAATTAGTCATTACTGTAACTGAGCAGCTATTTTTGTGCACTTGCCCTTTGTCTTTGGCAAGACATTTTAATCAGTATGTTGTGATAATAAGTGCATTTTCCTTCATCCTGAATTGCATTCTTCCATGGTTCTGTTTTCTTGTTCACATGTCCCCATCAGTTGTTTGTGGTAACATTAGCAAAACTAACAACAGCATGTTTGTGCGAGATATAGTAGCTATAATGCGTCCTGCTTTTAAATAATAAACTGGCCATGACAAGGTGCAAAATAAAAAAGATTTTCTCCATTATAAAGAATATAAGAACACAACAGGATATCCATGACACATCATCTCAACTGCCACTGATCCCAAGAGTGATCACAAAGACACTGGACTATGGAGATATAGTTACACCCCCGAAGACCGACTGTGAAGTCATCTAACAGACCAGGGTATACATTTTATGACAACCATATGGCCATGGCTGTCTGCCCATGCACTTGGCCACATTTATAAGACTTTTACAGCCAGGTACAAAATTATGTTGTCATTGAAGTCTTTTTTATTTCAGTCTCTACTTCTTGACTTTCAAAATGTACAGAAGTTCTTATCTCTGTTCCTACATGGAAAGCTTATATTTAAAATGTCTGTCAACAAATCTGTTACTAGTACAATGAGAGAATTAATGAAGGTGTACTATTTGTTTTAAGAATGACCTTCTACCCATATACACACGTCCATTTTTCTATCAGCTTTTATTCCTAGTCAAGTGGCCTTTGAGCCTTTTAAACTATGAAATTTATAGCCTAGTTAGGGCATCATTTTAGGACATACATTTATTTTCCTCTCCCATGCTGATGACTGTCTCATAGATGCATTAGTATTAGCATCACCTGTGACAACCATTTAACTATAAGGCCCATTCATCACAACATTTCTGGTGTAGAAAACATCTCAAGCAGTTCCGCTGTATAAAATGGCAAAAAACAAACAAATAAAAAGAATGGTATCTGTTTGCAGCAAAATGACCTGAGACTATTAATTACATATTTGCCATTAATGTGGCAAATGATGTGATCGTCCTCAAATTTATCTATATTGTAATGAAACAATGTAATTTCAAAGCAAAGTGTAACTACTGTATTGGTAGTGATGTACATTACATGTTTTTTCTTTGTTCTTTTTCTTGTAAGTCTCACATGACTCTCAAACCTGCGACTGGAAGGATGCCGATTCAATTCCCAGATCAGCAGGATTAAATATGGGTGGCACAGGTGACAAACCAGCAGGTGCCACGTCCTCATAGACACCACCTTGGTACCTTAAGCAAGGACCTTAACCACAATCGCTCCAGTGGAGCTGCTCAGTGGCCAGCAGGTCAGGTTGTGGTTCCACTGGGTAGCTTCCAGGTGTGATTGTGTTACTGTGGGAATGTGATCAGAGCATTGTTGAAAAAGAAAAGTGTCACCCTGACCAAATAAAGTTGAAAAAATATTATTTCTACATTTATGCTTTGTATTGGAGCCAGTTAGCATTTCACGCATCCCTCAATCGCCAAAACTGGAGCTCCAAGATAACCTCACCTCCCTTTAGAAGCCATTAGTGAATCATGAATGTGCAAGAAAATGGCAATTCTATGACAGAGTTACAGGATTTACAATCAACACAGCAGGAGGCTCGACTTCTGAGATAACGCAGTGAGATAACTCTACACTGAGAATGAATTGATAATCATTATAAAACTACGGCAACAGAAAGTCATGCTGTTATCAGAATAACCGATTCATCACCCCTAAATGATCATTTATAATCAAAATTTCTCAAAATGTGTCCACACAAACTGAATATTATAACCTTCAAGAAGGGAGGACATATAGTATTACAGTACTTTTAGCTACTGTAGATGTACCTTGTATTGTAGACTGACAACTGAGTGGATTTTGTTAAACCAAGTGTATTGTCAGTGGTTGTGCCCCAACTAGAGCCTAACAACGGAACAGCCAGATCAACAATTAACCTATTGCAGATGAACCAGTATTGGCATATGTTAGCTGATAGGTTACCAAAAAATATTAGAGCAGAAATGTAAAATATATGTCACTTAGAAACAATGTTGCTATTATCTATTTTGACTGTAAAATGTCCTTCTAATTATATACAGTACCATGGCCGCAATAATTTAATAACCAAAAAGGGATTTATTTATTTATTTGTTTGTTTGTTTATTTATGGGTATCACACACTTGGCATCACTTAGGCTATTAATAGTTACAACCTGTGTTATGCAGCAAAAACAGATCTGGTTTGGTTGATGAGGCTTATTGTTAAAGTTTCACAGAAAACTGGAACATTAATACAATATTACAACACTGTCGATTATCCGAACTAAGATGCACAGTGGCAACAATAATAATAAAAATAGAATGTAAAAATACAAGCCCTCATCCAAACTGCAAATATATGATCTTGAGAGTGTGCATACCAGGTAGAGAAAGTTTTCAAATCAAGTGGTAAATCTTTTACTTAAGCGTTTGGACTGTCTAGCAGTCTGTGCTCATCCACATTGAAGAGTTTTTGAAATACCTCTAAGGTGTACTGAAGGCTCAATTGCTGTGCTTCCACTATTGGAACGCAGGGGTGTACCCTGTACTTCCCTTAATTCACCAAGCATAGCCTCTGGGGTTGATGCACACTGTCCTTTGTTTTACCACTGTATTTTCTCTGTGTCGGTCTCTGTTTAGAGGAGGGAGGGGCTGTGCTCGTCTCGCACACGCAGTCAGCTGTGTGTTCACAAGGGTGCCTGTAATGCTTGAAGTGTGAAGACGTGGATGTTGAACCAATCACCCGCGACTGCTCTGCATGCACACACACCCTCCTCCCTTGTGTTCCTGATACTTGATTTTAGTACTACCTCCTGAGGGGTGCTGAAATTTAGCTCCCGGAATGCACCTCCAAAACAGCCACACTCTAGTGGAAACAAATGCAGAACCTGTGATGAGAGTTACTTGGCGTGACACAATTCAGTAGGTTCCATTAATAGAAAAACCCTTAATGTGTAGCTCAACTACAGCACATATCAGGCCTATACCTTAAGTGTGGCCCAGGAACGTGTAAAAGTCTGATCATTGCTGGCTACTGATACATGTACTCCTTCAATGACAATTTCCACTTCCTATGTTGGTTGCTCAGTCCCTGTGCTGTCTGTGTGGACCCCACAGATCCCCTGTTCCATCTGTTTTCACATAGTGTCAGCCTGGTCACAGTCCTTGAAGTCACTGAGCACAAAAACACATTGTGTGTATATAAAATAGTACAAAAATTGCAAGGAACATATGCAATATAATGTTGCATTACAAACGATCACCATGGGTGTGGATCTTAAACAAGGATCATGTACACATCTAAAATGAGGTTCAAATTCATCTGACCTCAGGCTGGCTTTCCCTGATTTGATCTGGAACAGTACTTGATTTAGTAGTTTGCAGTTAAGTAAACCAATTTCGAGAAAGTAAAGAGCCAGGACTAAACAAAGCTTTAAGACACAGTAATCTTAATCTTAATGTACACATATATAATTAGCTATGCAGCTATCAAAGCAAAAGTTTAGGAAAAGCATTCCAGGTTGTTAATTATTAGGAACTGAACATCCAAAAACTCTACTCTTAACTCTAACCTGCTTCATCAGGGCTACATGAGTGGGATTTAATCTCAGTCTTAACCAGTACTTACCTTTACTATGAGTGGACGGTAAATGAGTAACTTTTTTAATTAACAAAACAAAAGATTTCAATTAACCTACACTAGAATGAAAAAATTGCCAGGTAATACTGCTAAAAATTAAGGTAATTTGGTGTTCTTCATAACCTTGCATTGATGTCTTGTCTTCCTATTTAGCAACTCTCCTTCTACCTTTGTAAGTCAGCATATAGTACCAGACAACACTCAGAAAGTGTGGAGGGTAAACTTGGTTTCCCCATAATGCAATAAAAGCAGTATTCCCATGATAGCTTGACCAAAAACAATAGACATTCACTTGTTAGCTTAGAGGCAAAACTGTGAGTTATTTAAGTTGAGCATGGGCAAAGTGGTAAAGACATCACATTTCTTCAAGTTTGTGTTATGCATGTCCAACAGCTGTTTGATAAACCGTTCATACAGTCTCTGTTATTGGCTGACTGTTGCACTATGGAGTGATATTTCACATCCTCAGCTCTGTGTGTGTGTGTGTGTGTGTGTGTGTGTGTGTGTGTGTGTGTGCGGACTGCGCCGACCCTCCCCCCTCGACATTGCGAAAAATACAGCTGTCGGACTGCCCGTGTAAACCCGTGAGGTTATGCCAGGTGATGGTAAAGGGAAGCACAGGGTGTCCTGCTCATTAGGGTCTGATAGTGGAAATGCAGCTATAATGTGCAGCTAGAACACCGACAGTTTCCTCTGCTCTGAACAACATGTAGCTGTCAGCTAATAGAGCTAGCTCCAAAAATTTCAGAACAAATTTCTAAATTGGCATCACCTGGACAGACTGACCACATATTCTCAAACTAAGTTGTTACTTTGTTGCTTAAACAAATGCCAAAACGTAATAAAGTGGCATAATAACAGTCCTACAGATGATAATGGTAACGGTTTTGAGCCTTGCTCAAAATTTTTGCCATAAGACTCTTGCCCAGCTGTTGCTACATAGAGCGGATCTTTCCCCAGCTGTGGGCTGTCACCCTGCTGGGCTCCTTCAGTCCCTGTCTCACACAGCGGGGTACACTGAGTGTCAACACTTGGTTTCCATTGACAATGAATGGGCAGCTGCACTACCCCAAGGATTTGTCTCTGTGTAGCACAGCTGTTCACTTTGGCCACAAGAGGGCTCACATACAGTGAGCAGCCTTTCCAGCATTCACAATGGTTAATAATCTTTTAAAATATTCCTGGATCCAAATTATGATACAGATCAGCACCAAAATCGAATCACTTGTTCCGTGGACCATACCCTGTCTCTTCAAAAATGTTCATAAGAATCCATTCATCACTTTTATAGTTATGCCTTTAACTAATAAACAGAAAACCAACAAATGACAGCAAAATCATAGCCCCTGCCCTTTGGTAGAGGTAAAAAAGTGCAAACAATAATCCAATAATGGAAGCAGACAAGCATAATAAAGGGTGTGATGAACAAGCATGAAAATGAATCTGCACCTTTGAAACCTTAATTGATTTGGCAGTTTAATTTTTGTATTAGCTGGCTAATTCATTTCCAGGGAGACAGAAAGGTGAAATGGCATGACTGGAAACGAGAGGACAGAGGCAAAGGCATCAAGCTAGCTTCAGTAGAATACTGAATAAAATGAGAGACACTGAGTGAAATGTCAATTCAAGTGGAGAGCTAGCAGAATAACAAAGTAC
>NW_018128099.1:423120-429666 GCF_001952655.1 Monopterus albus
CCAAGAAGTGACATTTGAGAAGAACACTGAATTGTGACTGCTTTAGTTTTTGGGGGGTTTTTTAACTCAACTAGACTATTCGGTGCATTGGCTGCTCTGACTGACAAGTGAAACCAAAAAAACAAACAAACAAGCAAACAAACAAAAAACTAGTTAACTTAAATGCTCAGAGGTGACATCAGCCAGGTCTCTCCACTCCAATCTCTTTTCTGGATTGTGCATTGCTCACTACAGTTTAGTCCTGTGGACAGGTTTTTACATCAGTGACAACACAGAAAATAGCATTTAATTTGGACAAAATAGAGAAACTACAGCCGCTCAATTAATGGAAATCTTTCTCTCTTTCAGCCCCACTTTGTGATTTAGGCAGGTCACTCTTACATCAGTATTTAGCTTATTACAGCTTTGCATCAAGGCTTTCACCTTCCCAAATGAACTCTGCTCTTTTTATGTTGAATTCAGTCAGCTCTCTTTAGATATAATATAGCATGTCTCCGATCTTGGATGAGCAAAAAAAAAAAAAAAAAAAAAAAAAAAAAAAGAGAGAGAGAGAGAGAGAGGACACTTCATTTTTCAGACCCACTCACTGATGATCTTAACACAATATATTGTCCAAACATATCAAGGTTTATGGGATATATCTCTAATGAGATCACAGAAATGTAAAAAGATTCTGAGTGTAGCCTATAAGAGTTTGAGAGAAGAAATGTCTATGCACAAAGCACTATAGATGGATGTAGTCTGATCAAAGTAATGGTTTGAGCCCATTAAAAAAGAGCCACAGGGGTGGTGCAATAATGGCACCAACATATAAAAAAATGTCTTTAAAATAACTAGATTACAATTGCAAATGCAGCCACACCGTTGTATCAGTTGAATGACGATTAGCAGTAGTCAGTAGAGAAAGTGTAGGAGACATTTGAAGCCATGTGAAGACTGTAATAGTTACATGGATGACAAATCGCCGTGGACTGCAGGTGAACTGGTAACAAAAGCAACAAACTTCCATAACCCTTCAAACCATTTGGTTTTTGCACAGATATATTTTATAGATATTTATGCTAGAATCTCGCCCAAACCTTCAGAAACCTGTTCTATCTCAGCATAAGCAATGGTGCAGATAACCTTGGAGCACCACCATAAGCCATCATCAGTGGGGGGAAAAATTCTGTGATTACCGTTGTGTATGCAAGATAAAGTCAGTGAAGTCTTCAACCCACACTGTTTGTGGGGCTGGCAAACATGGCGCTGGATCTGCATGTCTGTAGTCATAGAGCAGGCAGCAGTACGAGACGGCAGTCCCAATTATCCCTGTGTTTTAACTGCACAAAAATAAACAAGTTGTTTTATCAGTGACAGTCATCTTTATTAGCCTCCAAACATGAGTATTTGAACAAGGGAAGCCTGGCCTCTACAGCACCAAATAAGGATAATCACCTTTATTGGCCAAGTATGTTACACACAAGGAATTTGTTTCCGGTACAGAACCGAGACAGCCATCTGCGGCGCCAAATCAACTGATGGCTCTAACCATCAGGGGCAACTTGGGGGTTCAGTGTCTTGCCCAAGGACAGGCACTGAGATTCGAACCTCCGACCGTCTGGTTGGAAGACAACTGCTCTATCCACCGAAACACAGTCACCCCCAGTATAACACAACAGCAGAATATAAAGGGTAAAGCTGCACAGGGTGAACCTGGACCTTGATTGCACTGTGAAATTGCAAGGGTGAAATTTGAGTTGAGCCAAGCCCTTGACATCCATACAATAGCTTCCTACAGGTACTAGATTGATTAATATTTGCTTGTTGAGGTGTGTTTAGACTAACTAAGCAAATTTTAGATGTAGAGTGTTTGTAGGATTTTTCTTTCAGAAGAAGTGACACCAAAAGTCATATTGACATATCTTTGACATAGTTTTACTGATAACTAATAATATCTACATGAATTAATTAGTATCCTCAAACTTCTTAGCATATTTGACCAGTAATCCAGTTACAGCCACACCTTCCTTTGTTAATAGTTATGTAAATGCATTTAATAGCAGTTTGACTACAGCCTTAGATGCTGTTACTCAAGTACAAGAATGAAAACCACTAAAAGGAGGAGCATGATATAAAAGAATTGACACAATGTTACATTTAAAAGACACTGTCAGTTCGCACAAAACTAAACTGCAACCACTTAACCAAACTTAAATGTGAAAAACTGCAGTCGTCCACCGGTGCCCTAGACCCAATCCCAACCTGCTTTTCACGAAAGGTTTTTAGTGTCTGAGGAAGCATTACATACTGTATAGCAAAATCCCTGATATAAAAACTGCTGTCTTGTAGTCACTTAAAAGAAGAGAGGATGGATGCCTGGCATATGTTTTCTGTGAATGTTGTCTCCTTTAGAAACACAAACTGAACCTTTTACCCCATGCTATCATGCTTTATAGTATAGCTTTAACTTACATCTTGGCAAAGTAAGCTGCAAGATGCACTTTACCTACTGATCATTGAAAACTGCAGTATAACACACATAGCTTGCTCATGTTTACCAAACAGCCCAGTGGGTGGTGTTTCATAGCAAAAGTATACCAAAGGGAATAGAGAAGCAGAGCATCTATCACTTGACCACAAAAACTGGAAATATCTGCCTCTGTGGTAGCTTCATACATTGTGTTTTTTTCTTCTGCTCATAAAATCTGTTCTTTCCTTACTTCCTCTTCTCTAGAGAGGGTTTCTCCAAAGAGTTCTGAGTTGTGAGTTTAAATGTACAAAACCAGGCTTTATGGTTTACTTTACCATTTCTCATACGTGTAATGTTATTGATCATGGATAGGTGTTTATTTGCAGGATCTGCAGTGGTCAGTGTTTAGATGATTTCATGCATCATGTTTAGCTGTGTTCATTTTTTTCTTACAGGGGATTCAAATAAAGTGGCAGAAGATGGATGGTTTATTCACTGAAATATGGGCAGTACTTAAAATCCAATTGAGTATCATTTCTGTATCTTTCAGCAGAAAGGATTTTATTAAATTCATAGACAGTTGGATGACAACCAGAGGGGTTTTTTTTTAGGTTTATAATCTTCTAGAGATTTTTTTGTCTGCTCAACACAGAACCCAAGTCAGACTAGGTTCAATTATATTCAGTCTAATCGGGTAAGATCCCATCGTATTGTCTTGAATCTATCAATATCTCTAATACCTGACTCATTTGTTATCAACTTCATTTTGGATGGGGTCTCCTTACCACCAGGCCTGTTTGGGTAGACTTTTAGTTAATTTATGCATGTCTGGTCCAGGTAGATTCACTAGAGGTCAGTTTTGAATTGGGTCTGCACATAAATTTACCCATCTGAGCAACACAAAAAACTCAGGGGTATCAAATGACCTGTACCCATTGTGCACTTGGTGTATGCATGAAAATGTGTATGCTAAGTATACCTTACTAATCTTTTTTTTAATGGGTCAATAAGGTCATAAAGGCAAAATATACTCCAGGGCCCTAATAGTTTAATTTACAGAAAGTTTTGGAGCTGGTATAAATGTATTTCCACCCACATTGAATACATTTTTTTTAGTGACTTATATGTTATAATCTATTCAGGCCTAATGGAAGTAGACTTGCCTTTACAGAGGTCATATTCATCTTCTTTCTATTCATAGGACTAACAGCTCATTGAACGGAACTTGATGTTATGGCTCTGTTTCTGAGAGCAGTGCAAAAGAACATCTCATTGTTCTTTATTCTTTTGGGGGGTTTTTTAGGAGTGGTGCTATTAGATTTTTCCCAAACACATATGTGGTGTAATCTAAGTGCCAAAGTGCATCCAATTTCAGGTTTGTGTGTGTCTGTTTGACTGAAGACAGGGCTTAGCTACACAAACACAGAGCAGAGAGGCCACAGCAGAGCAGACAAAATGATGAAGCGTGCGCTTCCCATCTTAAATGCACTTTTTATGTATTTATCTCATAATGGCAGCACCTTATTAATTCCTATGTGCTTTCAAATATAGAACAAAATTGAGCATACATATTTGAATCTATTAAAACAATGAGAACTGGCCAATCTACAGCTTACAAGCTCAGCTTTTGCTCTGAGATCTACCGATGGAAAGCATCTACTCAGTAACTGACTCAGCTCAGCTACCAATCAAGTATCAGCTTATACTCTGCTGTGGTGGTTGCAACTCAACACTTCAGAACCTCATCTACAATCACTTGTTCTCCACAGATAAAATAAAGCAGGATTCAGTGACTGCAGGACCTGTTTCTACCCCTTAATCCATCTGGACAGAGAATGTGGTGGGTACTTAACAATAACCTGCAATTTTAGCACAGTTGATGTGACTTCTGATTTGAAAATGTTATGCAAAGACAGCTCAGCAAGAAATCCCTCAGCTGAGTGAAAGGTTCATGTGTAAATGAAGGATACAGCTGCTAATCTTATATTGAACAGCCTACAGTAAATGAAGGCTGGCTCATATAGATTCCTCTTCTGCATTGCTACATAAGACGCAACATTATGGACTAGCTTTACCATTCTAAAATTTGATAGCATGTAGCCTACATGTATCAAAAAACTGATGGACAGAATATACAGCTGCAGAACTCAGCAAGCATTTATTAAGTCGCAAAAGTAAAATATGACTACTGTCGAGGTTCTGTTATGGTTTCTTTACAGTAATCAGTGCTAATTGCCTGAACCTGTTTTCATCCCAATATACTGTAAGCAGCCTTCTCCCATCAGTAACCTGCCAGATTGTTCTTGTTTTCGTGCAGACTTTCCAGCGTTATCCTTGCTTTAGTGATTCATGTTATTGACCCCAGATTGTTTCCTGACTACCGATTTCTGCCTAGCCCTCCTGAGTGTTGAATGTTTCTTCTGTGTACCGACTACTGGACCAGCTTCTTGACCTCCCGTTTTTAGATCCCTTGGCTGTGCTCGTTTGCCGGTATTGACCCTGGACTGTTGTTTGACGTGGATATTGGATTCAGGACTGTCTCTGTGTATTTCCTGAGTGAATACAGTAAAGCAATATTCTTTACCCCATCTCGCCTGGCTTTATAATTGAGTCCACCGTTAACATTGTGGGTAGCTTTACTGGCTGACCCTGACAACTACAGGAAAGCCTGAATCTACTGTAGTACCGAGACGTTCCTGCTATAAAATACAACTGTATATATTGCTTATGCCAGCAAGTTACTACAACAAACTGTTATGTAGTGTGGTTCGGTGACACCTAACTATCATAGTAATTATGAAATGAAAAAAGCTAGGTGCACAAACCATAGGACTCTCGTACAGGAAAGCTGGGTTCACTTTGAGTGTGTGGCTTGTGTTTTTCAAGAGTTTTTATTCATACATGTAACAATATGGTTTTATTTTCTAAACCCAACCAAGTAGTTTTTGTGCGGCAAAAAGTGAAGAAATAGTGATGGTTTCATAACTGTAACAGCATATTTATGACAGTGTCCAAGAGGACCAAGTTCCAGCTTGCTGCTAGTTAGCTTGTTATCTAGCTGTAATGTTTATGGCTGTTTCCATGATGACAAAAGTCCATAGAACTTGGTAGGGTGACAGCCCTTAATGTTGATGGAATTTTTGAAATTCCTCTTGCTACCATAGGATTGTGCTTGGGCTGTGTGCTATTGCTCATGTGAAATGGAAGGGTCATATAAATTGGAGGATTTGTTGAGTAACTCCTGGTTCTGATGTTAATGGGGGCACTAATAGCCATTGCAGTGTAGTCAGTGTGGATGGAAAATAAATATCAAAAATACTGTACTATTGATGCAGTAAGTTAAATGACAGCATGTAACAAACATTTTATAGATACCAAACACAATGAGGGTTAATTACTAATTTGGCACCTCTTGTTTTACCAATAATTTGTTTTACCAAGGCACCAGTGCTATCACTTACCCTTGTATAAACTATGTATCCCACTAGGTCTTACAGAAGAGTGGAGTTTTTGACCACTAGTTGTGCTATGTTGTAAATTTACTGCAAGACTGTCAGTTTTGTTTGTAGTATGCACATACAAACACAGTGTGATATAAATTTTTGGTTTTATACTTCTATAATTGTTAAGTTGTTGGTAACCACCAAGAAATGATGCACTCAGCCAACAAAAGAAGAATGAGACTGCTAGCTAGCAAACTTAAAGGCTATTCATGCTTTGCCAATCCACAGGTCTGCTAAGGTGGAGTGACATAATTTGCGCCATCTTCCTAGGCCCGCAAGGGTCCACTGGGACACTGTGTGCACATCCAAGTTCAGGGCAAAACTTTGTGTCCACATGGAGAAATGGCACAGCAAAAGCCCTGGCTATGCATGTGCTATAGTGCTTGCCATTTTGGACAGAAAGCAGATCCTTGATTTGAAGTATGAAGAGAAATGCCCCTCGTCAGTTTCTGCATCAACACGGGATTGACTCAGGGATGCAAAAGTCACCTAACTATGGAATTTTCAAATGTCTTAATTTTATGCAAATGTACTATGGGAGTGACAACCTTGTGGCATCCTATCACTGTCATTTGAATTTCCTCTGGAATA
>NW_018128099.1:429765-443291 GCF_001952655.1 Monopterus albus
TTTAAATAAAACCAATTCCAATGGACAAAGACTGATCTCCAATAAACAATCTTCAGTTTGGGCCTAAAGTCATCACATTACCTGCTGCATGCTGTGTCATGGATTCCTCCATCTTCAAGCAGATGTCAGCAGTCGTCTTTGACTGACAGTTTAAAATGACTTTCTTTAGTCAGCCAAAGTGTTTCTGTCTGCATTGAATCAGTCATTCCTACTGCCCCACACCACCCCCCTCCCCCATTCCAGGCCTTCCTCGTGGAGACCAAGGCTGAGTCCCCCACAATATGAATGAGTAAACAGGTTTCTTTTCCCACAATGTGAGTAATGCCAAGCTCGCACACACACACACACAAAACACACACACACAGTTAGTAAAAAAAGAAAGAAAAAAAATCTTGCTTTTCTTATTTCAAAGTGCATGCTGGCCTTTAAACCGTCAAGGACCTGAGACTGATATGGCTGCTGTCAATAGAATGTCTTCAGTGTGGGTGTATTTATTTTTTTATTTAAGTCACCCACAACTCATTCGCTGCAAGAATGGTTTTGAATAAACAAGGTCTGGAGGACATAACTGTATTGCCTTATTTTATTGAGTTGAATTATTCTCTCAGTTCTTTCTGTGTAGATGCAGAAAGCAATGTTATATGGTTTGTGTAATTTACAGTCACATTCCCTGCCACCATAGCACCTTGACAGCATCTCATCTGGGGTTATGTAAGTGGAATCCACAAATAGATAATACTTAAATAAAGCACTGCTGGGAGTGTAATTTCAGGATGAATGTAAAAGTGCTGCCGCTTCATCAGCTAAAGAACGCTGTGGAAAATTGCCTAAATGATAATCCAGCTGTTGTACAAAACCTGTGACGACTCCTCCATCCCTCCACACTAACAGCAATACTCTTGTTTTTGTCCTTTCCCTTTGTTTTTCTAGACAGCTACATCAATTACCATGGCAACATTATTGTTCCAGACAGAGAAATTAGAAAAAGAAAGAAGGGAAAAAAATCAGACACTTAAAATAATACCGGCTAAATCCTACAAGAAGAGTCAGGATTTAAATAGGTGTTTAAATTAGATGTGAGGAGTTAAAGTGGAGTGAATGTGGAGTCTCATGTGATGAGGCAGTGTCACAGAGTGAGGAGGGTTTGAAATAAGCTCATTCCAGTTTGCCAGGAAAGAAAATCAAACATAATGACAAAAGTGATAGAAAAAATCAACATCTGTGTCAGGCTATGTTTTAGGTGACCCTGACCCACTTAGTCGAGGTTTACATTAAAGCTCCTTTAAGGGATATTTTTGATAATAACATTACTTCAAATGATTACGTAATATGAAAGGGCTGCTTCTAACCAACTGGGGAATAATAACTCTGTTCCGCATTTTGCCAATTTCTTTGCTTGTTTTGGGGGTTTTCTGGCCTGTACAGACAATACACAGCTGGTTCAGATGTTGGTTGCGCTTAGGGAAAATGTATGGCTTGGTTTGAAATAATGAGTATTGGTTTGAAGCAGGACATATAAACCTGTCTCCTATTTGAAAGTCCTGCATTTTATCATCTTACTTAATCCACCCTGACCTCCTCCCTTTGAGAACTTTATTGCTCTTCCAACCAACCATGATTTTGCTCCTGTCATAATTACTACAACCCCTATAAGTCTCCTAATTATAACATAGATGGATGATATGCACCTTCTGACCTACAGGTAAATACAGTTTTTCCTTTCTTCTGGGGGATTTCTCTGGAGTGGGCAGTATGGGGAGGGAAGGCTAGAATACTGTATTCAACTAAAAACTCAACTAAAAACCATAATGTCACCTGACTGCTGTCAGAAAATACTCCCCCTCTTTACCCTGCATTCACACTGATCCAGCAAAACAGCAATTCCCTGCTAAGTTTTAACACAAGGGACTGCATTGGTTGGGTGGTGAGTGGCTGCAGGGGGAGGGTTGTAGGCGTGTATGTATGATATGGCCATGTTGTGACGAGTCAGGTTTGCAGCCCGGAAGTTTACGCTGTGTTTTGGTTAAGGTAGCCTGTTTTACCATAGCACCAATTCTACAGCCATTGTGTCGGTATTTATAGATAAAAAACAGAAAAAAACCTTAGAAAAAATCAACTGGACTTAGATTTCTAGATCGAAGATGTTTCACCTCTCATCCAAGAGGCTTCATCAGTTCTGTTCTTTGATTTAGAAATCTAAGTCCAGTTGATTTTTTTTTAAGATTTTTTCAGTTTACTATGACTTGGATGACTGAGATTCTACACAGACATAGATAAAAAACACTGTTTAAAATCCAGTACTAACAAAAATGTATGGCATGTCGTTATGGTGTGTTAACTGATTCCACAGTGAATAGCATTAAATGCTCAGGTTAACAAGGTAAACAAAACAGTCGTCTTCTCCTGGTTGTCCACATCCCAGTTATCCCCCATACATAATTGGTCACAGGTGCTGTGCCATGATGTCACTGTCCAGTGTGGTTAAAGTTGAACAAGACCCAACTTTTTTGCTGCACGGGGCTGTATCATTTGGCAGCCCCCTGGGGTGCTGGTGCTGCCTGCAGTGAGCACAATACCCTGTAGAAACAAATGGAGAAGGGTGCATTTTTTTCTCATCTTTGAAACTCAATGTTAAGGTCCGGGAGCAGTTTAGAAGGAGACCAAGCATTGACCTTCTTACTGTATGTCAGGGTCTGGGGGCGACTGAAGGCTGAATAACATCAGTCACAACAACTAAAATAAATATAAATCATGGCATACATGGTAACAGAACTGTTGGCTATAAGCCTAAAGGTCTTCTCATGATACTCTAAGATCTTCTCCTTACCTCTCCTCTCCTCACTCCATTTGCATCTACTGTATATGCCACCATGTCATGTCATTAACTGTCTGTCCTCTCTCCTGTAGTGTGTCCTCTCTCTCTCTCTCTCTCTCTCTCTCTCTCTCTCTCTCTCTCTCTCTCTCTCTCTCTCTCTCTCTCTCTCTCTCCCTGTACCTTTTTGCAGGTATCCCTTATACACTGCTCAAAAAAATAAAGGGAACACAACATAGTTGAACGTCTTATCTTTGTGTTCCCTTTATTTTTTTGAGCAGTATATATTATTTCCAGTAAATAGGTCAATGTCCTGAGAACTCCAAAATTATCAATGAGACTGAATAAATTAATGGTTTATTACATATAACTGCTTAGCTAGCGTCACCCAGCTTGGTGCCCTAATGTAACAAGATATTAAAATATGAAATATTAAAATTCCTATTCATAAAGTGTAGTTATTTCTGCTACAGGAGTTTAACACACACAAGTACAAGCTCACATGAACACCCATACAAAAAATGAGAAAGAAATAGCTTGTATCTACTGGTTAGTTCTTCTGTCACATCAATGTCCTGGCCTCTATGTTAAAAAAAATAAAATATTTAAATAAAAATATTATGGTTGTGAGAACAACTGGAACAGGGTACAAGGTATTGGGTAATAACAGCTACAATCCCATTGGACAGAATGGGAAAATATGTCCAAACATTTTACTGGTATTGTAATTTTCATTCAAGAAAAAGAAGAACGGTCTGGGAACAGCTCATATCACTGGAAAAAAGGAATACAAACACTGAAGCTGATGACCTTTTTTATAATAACGTGCAAGAGCAGCAGCAGTATCAACAAGAGCAAAGCCATTATTAATTATACAAATAACATGTAACTATATCTTGTAGCTCTGAAGGCAACTGTAATGAAAGGACATGATTTAATGACACTGAACAAACGTGTTTGTTTCAGTCATAGACTGTTAAACTGCTGTAGTACTACTACCTGGTCAGGCTGATAATACCTGGCTTTATGCACCACCTACACGTGATCCTGATATTTTATTTCCACCGAAAACTATTGTGGACAAAGAAACACTGAAAAGAGATGAAGGCAGAGATGTAGGAAATCATTAGGTTGCCTAAATAAAATATCCGCACTGAATGGTTACAGAGCCCTTCTCTGTCTGAGTTATGGCCCTAAACAATCATTGTAATTGTTTGGTGGTGGCCCCAATCAATAAAAAGGATTATTGGCAGTGATAACACATGAGTACATATCAGTGTGTGATCAGTGTCATAACCATTCTACTTATACAGTATGTTACATTTAATGTCCTCAGACTGTTATCCAGCCAGCAGAGGCCTCAAGCAATTAAAGGCAGAATCAATGCCCTGAGTCAAAACAAAACACTGTGACAGCTCTATTATCCTTGGATATACGGAGCCTAGTGGAGTCCTGTTTCTCTGCTTCTCTCCTTTCCTAATATCTGGCGCACACACACATTCTCATCTGTCTTTAACTATCTACAGCAGAGTAGATACACCTCCGCAATATCACAAACATAATACACCAACCTTTCACATTTTCAGCCATTTTTCTCCTCTTCCTTTTTACTGAGAACATTTGTTCCGTCTTTCAGTCTGAAATAATCCCTACTGCTATTTTCTTAACTTTTCCTTCATTACCTTCCTCTTCGTGTTCTGTCTCCCTGTCTGTCAGCATCAGTCTTTTGCCAGCGAATTCCATTCCATCAATGTCACACACACATCAGTGCTGACATTGCTTTTATCTAATCACTCTTTAATGTGCTCAGGCTCTTCTAGGTCTCATAGGTACCACGGGAGAAAGTGATTTTTTTTTGCCCACATTTGTTCATTTTGGCACATAATGCTTTGCTTCACTCTAGCCACTGTAAGCTTAAAATTATCTTATGCATTTTTAAAATACTTTTTTTAAAATTACATTCCCCACACTCCATTGCAGTTTGACACAGCGTGGCAACCAGCCAAATGTCCCAGCGATCATTTTGGAATGTTGGAAAATAAAATGGTAGCACAAAATTAATGGTTTATTACATATAACTGCTTAGCTAGCGTCACCCAGCTTGGTGCCCTAATGTAACAAGATATTAAAATATGAAATATTAAAATTCCTATTCATAAAGTGTAGTTATTTCTGCTACAGGAGTTTAACACACACAAGTACAAGCTCACATGAACACCCATACAAAAAATGAGAAAGAAATAGCTTGTATCTACTGGTTAGTTCTTCTGTCACATCAATGTCCTGGCCTCTATGTTAAAAAAAATAAAATATTTAAATAAAAATATTATGGTTGTGAGAACAACTGGAACAGGGTACAAGGTATTGGGTAATAACAGCTACAATCCCATTGGACAGAATGGGAAAATATGTCCAAACATTTTACTGGTATTGTAATTTTCATTCAAGAAAAAGAAGAACGGTCTGGGAACAGCTCATATCACTGGAAAAAAGGAATACAAACACTGAAGCTGATGACCTTTTTTATAATAACGTGCAAGAGCAGCAGCAGTATCAACAAGAGCAAAGCCATTATTAATTATACAAATAACATGTAACTATATCTTGTAGCTCTGAAGGCAACTGTAATGAAAGGACATGATTTAATGACACTGAACAAACGTGTTTGTTTCAGTCATAGACTGTTAAACTGCTGTAGTACTACTACCTGGTCAGGCTGATAATACCTGGCTTTATGCACCACCTACACGTGATCCTGATATTTTATTTCCACCGAAAACTATTGTGGACAAAGAAACACTGAAAAGAGATGAAGGCAGAGATGTAGGAAATCATTAGGTTGCCTAAATAAAATATCCGCACTGAATGGTTACAGAGCCCTTCTCTGTCTGAGTTATGGCCCTAAACAATCATTGTAATTGTTTGGTGGTGGCCCCAATCAATAAAAAGGATTATTGGCAGTGATAACACATGAGTACATATCAGTGTGTGATCAGTGTCATAACCATTCTACTTATACAGTATGTTACATTTAATGTCCTCAGACTGTTATCCAGCCAGCAGAGGCCTCAAGCAATTAAAGGCAGAATCAATGCCCTGAGTCAAAACAAAACACTGTGACAGCTCTATTATCCTTGGATATACGGAGCCTAGTGGAGTCCTGTTTCTCTGCTTCTCTCCTTTCCTAATATCTGGCGCACACACACATTCTCATCTGTCTTTAACTATCTACAGCAGAGTAGATACACCTCCGCAATATCACAAACATAATACACCAACCTTTCACATTTTCAGCCATTTTTCTCCTCTTCCTTTTTACTGAGAACATTTGTTCCGTCTTTCAGTCTGAAATAATCCCTACTGCTATTTTCTTAACTTTTCCTTCATTACCTTCCTCTTCGTGTTCTGTCTCCCTGTCTGTCAGCATCAGTCTTTTGCCAGCGAATTCCATTCCATCAATGTCACACACACATCAGTGCTGACATTGCTTTTATCTAATCACTCTTTAATGTGCTCAGGCTCTTCTAGGTCTCATAGGTACCACGGGAGAAAGTGATTTTTTTTTGCCCACATTTGTTCATTTTGGCACATAATGCTTTGCTTCACTCTAGCCACTGTAAGCTTAAAATTATCTTATGCATTTTTAAAATACTTTTTTTAAAATTACATTCCCCACACTCCATTGCAGTTTGACACAGCGTGGCAACCAGCCAAATGTCCCAGCGATCATTTTGGAATGTTGGAAAATAAAATGGTAGCACAATTAATAATCAGGTACTAATATGGGAAATTAAGTTCAGACTTCCAATAGCTGTAAAAGGCATATGCTCCACATGATTTTAATATTCAGCAAATTATTCAGTGATCCTGTTTTTTGTTTTTGTTTCATGTTCTTTTTAGTCTGTCTCTAGACTTACACAGGTGTATCTGCTGCTGATTCAACATGGTGGGCTGCCAGAATCACCACTGATAAGGGCCAGCTAAACTGAGCAGACTATGCCAAACACACTGCCAAAGCCACAGAATTGGTCGCAGATGCTCAACAATGTCAAATAATCTTATGGAAATGGTCACATTTGACAGGCTAAGCCTTTAATATGTTTTGTGATACAGTATCTATTTTGAGTTATTTTGCATTAATGATGCAAGAAAATCCCTACAAATCCGCCTGCTAGTTCTCCACAGTTTGTTGATTCAAATGCTAGGAGAATTCATTCATTCTTTTTCTACTGCTTAGTCCATCGCAGGGCTAACACATAGACGAACAGTCACACACACGCACTCCTATGGGCAATTTAGAGACACCAATCAACCTAAGCTGCAAGTCTTTGGATGTGGGAGGAAGCCAGAGTACCCGGAGAGAACCCACGCAAGCACAGGGAAAACATGCAAACTCCACACAGAAAGGTCCCTAGTGGGGCCCGAACCCGGAACCTTCTCCGTGAGGCAACGGCGCTAACCACTGTGCCACCGTGCTGCCTTACCAGGAGAATGAACTCTAAAATCACACACTACAAAGATACATATAAATTCATGGTTCTCACTGAAAAACAATCCCTTTCAACTATGTACAGTCAAAATGAACAGGTGTGTTCACCTGTGTTACTTTGTTTAAACAGTCCATCAGCATCATGGTTGTTGTTAAGTTTAAAGCTGCTACACAGACAACAGGGCTGACTGATGAGTATGCTGCCTGAGGAAGTCACACTCCACGCAGACTCCCTACATTTTTTTGTCACTTCACTGTCAGTAGGTTGCATTAATGAAATGTAGCAGGACCTGAAGCCAGTCAGCATCACCACAGAGGTGAGGATTATTAGCCCAGTATTTGTAATGAACATGTTGCTTTATTTATCCTCTGAATGTTAACCAAGCTCAGTGTACTGTGTACTGACATGTTTATGGTATGATGAGCTATGGTGTCTTGTCTCTGTGCAGAGTGCTGAATTTAAGACTTCTCCATGAATCCTGTGGAGTGTTTTTCATAATAAATGAATGTACATATACACTCACTCTCTATATTTTTGTCTTCCCCATGTATGTAACATGAGAGGGTCAGAATATTAGGAGCACCTCTAAATAATGTAGTCCAGTACAACACCACTTAAAACTATGATTGCAATAATAAACCTCTCATTTATACATTTATGACAGTTTCACCAAGAAACATTTTGAGAGTGTAGTGGTTAAAAACAAGTTACAAGTTAAAATGGGTGAGCTGAACAATGCTTGCATCATTTGGCAGGCTTTGACCTTTTTGTGTTCTGAGAATGGTGTGTGTGTGTGTCTCATTTCGACACACACAGCGACCAATCTGTTTCCTGTTTTTGAATACATTTCAGAGGGTGCTTCCTCCTAAAAGAGAAGACAGGTGTGAACATAAAGAGGTAGACTGAGTGGTCAATATGCTGCAGTAGTGAAGTGAGTGTAAAAAAAAAAAGAGCGAGGACCCGGCCGGAAGGGGACTGACTTGACTCTGGACTGACTGGACTGTATGACCAAAAATGACTGACTGACTCTTTGACAATCCTCTTATCTAATACTTTTATTTACTTCTCTGCCGAGATGGTGATTCTGTTCCCTGTTGAAATGCCTTTCAAATTATTGAACTGCTCAGAATTATTGTAATAATAAATGATCATTGGAATGATTTGCCTGAATTAATTTAGTTCACATCAGACCTCGGCAACCACAAGCATCATAGGCGGAAATGTTGCATCGAATTGCATAGAATTGTACAGGCGTACCTAATAAAGTGACTGGTGAGTGTACAGCATATGTGTGTATGAAAATGCACTCTATAAATAAACTTGCCTGGCCTTATTTTCCCTTTCATTCTAAAACCTGTTGTAGGCAGTTCACCTGGTCACAGAATTACACTTATGAGTAAATATACTGTTGGTAATGTTTATCAGTTTCAGTCTGGTTTTGGATCAATAAGTAGGTGATGGAAAAAAGTTTAGCAGACAAAAAAGAGGCTACATGTGAAACTGAAAAGTTTTTGTTTGTTTTTGATTTTGGGAATGTCTTTGCGTGTGCATGTGCCTTAGCTAAATAAAGCCACAAAAACTGTCCTATATCGGCATTAGTGATAAGAGATGTCTCGCGCAAGGTTTAATGCAAATAAAAGTTTTCCAAAACTGGCACTAAAAAGAATCTGAATCATCATTATTTGCTAAGTATGTTCAAAACACAAGGAATATGCCTCCAGTACAGTGGTTCTCAATGTGCTCTTGTAAGTCAGCAAGAAAAAAAAAGTGCTTTTAAATAATAATAATACGAAATAAAAAAATCTAGCAAACAAATACTAAATATAACGTGAAAGAAGAGATTTCAGATGAAAATGCACAATGGTTATGTGATCTGCTTTGTGAATTTGGATGATGTCCATATCTGTTTGGAACATGTTATCTCTTCATATCAAAATAATGTATCTGTGTTTTGTTACATGGCCTCAATCCACAATCAAAGAAACTGACCAGTCAATAAGGGCCAACAGCTCATTTTTGTAAAAGGAAGAAGGCACAGTTAGAATCAGCTAGTTTTGGCTATTTGTGTGGCATCACTGTGTCTCTGATTTGAGCATAAAAAGGCAAAGATAATTATGTGGTCTAAATCTATTGTTTGGCATGGGTGATTAGCCATTTTATTTTAGATAAATTATTTTAGGCCTTTGTTCTAAAATATGGATGTAATGGGAAAGGTTCAAAGTAAGCATTTCTGCTAAATAAGGAACAGTGCATTCAGAGTTTAAAATCTGGCACTGGACATGTAACTATCTGTATCACAGTGACGAGTTAAGAAGACCTTAGGCTATTAGTGAAATTAATAATCATAAAGGTCCAGTACATCAGATTTAAGCTCCTCAAGGAAAACATTATGAGCCACGAGTCCTGTAGGCTGAAGCAAATCACCCTCAGCTCTCCCTCTAGCAAGAGTCTGCTAGTCTATTATGATCTAGAGTGAAACTCTTATCCTGTCCTCATAATTTTGTAAAGCACAGTTTTCTTATCCTCCAAGTTATAATTGGAGTATTATAGTACCAACAACAAATAACCTTCGTAGGTTTATTCATAAGTGTTTATTCAAATTTTTATCCTTTCAATTTGTACTTTTTTCAGCTAATATAATTTTAAAATTGTGTAATTTATGCTGAAATTTTACATAGGAATCACTTTAAAATACTAAAGAGAGGCAACAAGATTGTAGAGAAAATCATGTGGAATTCTATCTTTCATTTCTTTTTCTTTTTGTTTGTTCCTGTGTTGCTATTTGCAGTTTTACATGCTGGCTTTTAAAGTCTAAGTGGTATAGTGGTCATGTGCCATTCACTGAGGATGAAAATCTAAAACTGCCAACACTTATAAAATTATAGTTTTCATAGAATCTGACGGTGATGCCATTTATCCGCTCTTTGATACATTACTTTTACAGTCGGTTTGTACAATGGCATTTGTACAATATAACATGCCGCAAACTTTATAAAACACTTTTGACATTAGTTTCACCTCACACAATAAGACAGATCAAAACATGGCATTGTGCTTTGTGGTGGTTGAAAATACCAGACAATGCAGAAGATTCAATTTTGTGTCTGATTTCTTTGACACAGGATGAAATGGTGAGCGAGGTAAAAATGAAGTCAAAGGTAAAGCTGCATGGATATCTCCATCCAGTGCTGCCTGAAATATTTATGCTGCATTTGGAGTCTGCATGCAGTTTAAAGAGCGACAGTATCATAAAACAAGCCAGCACCACAGATCTCACCACCAGTTTAAGAAGAAAATATGTCTGCTGACAATACAGTTATCTGCCAGTCACTCAAGGTTAGTTATGCTAACATTATCAGCTAATGTAGCCCCAGATTGTGCCTTTCAAATATAGGAAAAGGACATAATTAACCAGCAAACTACCCTAGAGGCCACTGAACATTTACAGTTGTTCTGAAGGCCAGGCAGCACAGAGTTATCTAACAGGCTGACATCAAAGGTTTCATCTGTAGATATTTGGAGAAGCCTCTGATTCAGTTTGAGAGTGCTTCTCTGAGTCTGATGACTGCAGTTTCGACAACAAATGGAATCAGTTTCCTTTTAGTGACAGTGTAACAGAGGGGTCAGGAAGAACAGTTACAGCAGAAGATCCACTGATTGAATTATCCACAGCTGCTGTTAGAACAAATCGACCCCTACTTTTGTCTGGTTGTGGAGTAGGTGTAAGGTGGTTACCAGGACTGACATCACAAGCATTAAAGTGACTTTGCTGTTTATGACCAGGTACTGGATCTGTGTACCTGCATTCTCCTTGTGCACAAGCTGAACCTCGCTTCAGATGTACAATAATGAGTCTGTGTCCAATTGAGAAGAAAAGCTGAGAGTGTGCTTTTGAGATTTTTAAGATTTCCCACTACCAAAATAGAAGAAAAAAAAAAACATTTTCAGCAAGTTCACAGACTGCATAGTAGCTGTGCAGGGTAGAATTTGGTATTTTCTGAACAGATAATGTTTGAGTCCCCCTTCCTTCAAAGTGGGGTTGAGTGGAGGACGTTTTGTGTTTTTGACATTTTTAGTCAAGAAAAAAAAAGGTTGAAGTTAACACATTTCCACTCACACTCCTGATTTGATATACTGTACAAGATATATAAAGTGTAAACAGGGGTTAAATTGGGCTGGAGCCCATTTAAGCTGAGCTCTGACTCCTGACGTCCAAGCACCCTGCTGAAGTTCAGCTCTGTCTCCTTGAGTGTCACGGTGCTGACAACTCTCCCACTTTTGTTTTGACGCAGTCTCACGCTGACCAAACAAATATAAAATGTAACTTGTTTTCTTTGACTTATTAAATGGCCCATCAAACAGCAACAGGATCGACATGTCTGTCTCTACACAGAGAGGAGCTGTGTGCAGTTTACACAAATGGAACAGCAGCGGTACTAGTATTAATTATTTGAATCATGTATTTCTAAATTACATTACTAACTGTTGCACACAAATTTCAAGTTTATGAAGTGGCATCATGCTGAGATTAGAATGAGTCCAGAACCATTAATCCATTGCTGTTTCTATTTTCAGCAAAAGTCCAAATATCATTGTCTGTGAAGAATCACAATTTCCTCAAAATATTTTTTGTGGCATGTCAATCAGTTACACAGGGAGTTCTTAATTTAGCACAATAGAATTTTCAATTTTAATTCTCAATTTAAATGTGTCTCCAACATTATATATATGAAGGACATCACAACAGTTGAGCTTTATGTATATAGCACCGAAACTCAACAAAAAACCAACAAAAGGCACTTTACAAAGCAAGGTCAAAACCTTATAGAGAAAAACCCAACTAATCCCTTTTTGTAACATTTATAACAGGGTTGGCCTTCTGCTTGTTATTTTGCATATTCAGTGCAAAGATCTCCAGATAGCACACAGAGTTACACAAATCAAATTCATTAGTCTGAGCTCTAGGTTTAGAAAGTGACAGGAAGTGCTTATGGTGCTGTTAGCTCAGGGTCTGGCTAAACACTAAAGCCTTGATCATATTTCAGAACAAATGCAGAAATGGACCACTGTGCACATAGACAGCACACATATGCACACACACATTTAGTGCTCAGTCACATTCGACACATGCACACCACAAAACATGTCGAAAAGCTCCTGACAGAAAGAGAAACAGTTCCTTTGTTTGTTATACTTGGATGTACAATATGACAAAAACAAAACAATGTGTGTACTCACTGAAGAATCTAAGAAAGTGGAATACAGTACAAACATACAGTACACAAAACAAGCATCCAGTTCACTTTTCTAGGACATCCACATTTGACGTTTGTAGTATGGAAACGTTTGCAGGTTTGAAAATCAACACTCCCCCCTCACCCTCCCCAACTCAGACCCAGCAGCCGCTCCCCTGACAATCACCATCCTTCCCTCCAGCCCCCCACCTCTAACGATCTGTTTTTTAAAGACTTCTTTAAAAAACAAAGGATCAGAAAGGCATCAGGCCCAGATGGTGTGACCCCCTCCTGCCTGAAAGTGTGCGCTGATCAGCTGGCCCCCATCTTCACACTCATCTTCAACAGGTCACTGGAGCTGTGTGAAGTCCCCTCTTGCTTCAAACGTTCCACCATCATTCCAGTCCCCAAGAAAACCTCCATCAGTGGACTGAACGACTACAGACCTGTCGCCCTGACATCTGTAGTTATGAAGTCCTTTGAAAGACTGGTGAAAGCTCAGCGTTCAACACCATCATCCCAGACATCCTCCACTCCAGTACATGGCTAACCACTGCATTACATCCTGCAACACCTCGACTCCCCAGGGACCTATGCATGGGCCCTCTTTGTGGACTTCAGCTTGGCATTCAACACCATCATCCCAGACATCCTCCACTCCAATCTGACCCAGCTCACTGTGCCTGCCCCCACCTTTGGTTTACTTTTTCTCTACATTATATCTAATACCAAATGTTAAAACTGCTCATTTGTATCTTAATAAATTAGATTAAGCAATCAATTTATGCCACCCCATGGTCTCACCAATGTTAATCATCATTCTCTGAGGCTAACAGAATACAGTAACAACAGATAATAGATTACTGTACCTTTGGTGCTCACTTTTTTGGATAAATGTTCATAAACTAATTGTTTTAATCAAAATTAAGTGATCTAACTAAAAGAAAGGGAAACCAACTTGCGCCAGCTCAGGACGTTTGACCTGCTCCA
>NW_018128099.1:443780-459679 GCF_001952655.1 Monopterus albus
CTACATACAGACTTCTTGCACAGGGGTCTCTCACAAACTTGGGAAGAGGCCACAGAAGCACAGAAACCAACAACTGGCCTTTGATACAATGAAACAGCAAAGAGGGGTCTGAATATATGAGACTAGGCCAAGAACAGAGTTACATAAAGAGTACTTTTTATTGATATAATACTGCTCAATCATAACCAGTTTCATTTTCAGCCATAAACAAACAAACTCATATTGGTGGTGGCTAGTCAAAAGGTTTTTTAGACGTACTGGGTTTTATTCAGGGACAGTGGCCTCAGTATTTTTGAAATCTTGCCCATGGTTCATCTATTTTCAAGCTGGGTGAACCTGCAGACTAACTAATAATGTTTGTGTTCTTAAAATTTCACTCAGGTTGGTCTGACATCAAATGAGAAGCCAGTGAAACAGGTTGAAATGAAATGAGGTAGGCTAGCTAACTGTCTTTTCCTGAGAATTAATATAATCTAATTTGAATTTTAATTTCCACATCAAAATTTTTGCCTGATGCTTTGGTTCATTACCAAAAAAAGATTTCCATCAGCTGCAGCTGTACTTTGTGCTAAATGCTAAGTGCAATCATGCTAATGCTCTAAATGAATTTGGTGATTGTGATAAACCTTTGTAATTATCAGCATGTTTCAATGTTATCAAAACCTGTATGGTTTTAGAATCTAGACTTATTATATCTTTTTTTTCATAAACAGATTTGTGTACATTCAGGTGAGCTCTACGTAGCAGTTTGAAATGAGTCACTGAGCTAAGTAACTATGGGCAGTTTGCTTCAGTGAGTCCCTACCTTGTGAATCTACTCTGTTCATGTAATAAGACTAGCAAATATACAGAGCTGTATAGATACACGCAGGAGAGTGAATGAGGATTTGTTTGCATGTACACATGAATATGTTGCACGTATTTGACCAGAGGTATCCTGTATCATTTTTGCATCTGCCCATCCCTTTGTCCATCCTTCTATAGCACATGAATAGACCCAGCAAGGCTGAAGCTGCCCTCTATCCCACGGCAGAGCCATTTAAAGTTCCACATCAGGGTTTTACTGGCACTTTAGAAAGGAGAACTAGAGGAGGCCAGCAGCATTGCTTTCAGAAACTGAGAACAATACAGCAGCATCATTTACTAACCTTAGTTGCTGATTTGAATGTGTGCACATGCTGTTCTAAATGGGTTTCAGTTTGATAACATCCTAAAAGGAAGGACAAATAAAAAAATAGCAAAATCCAAACACAGTTGACAGTGACCTTCAAACTTTAAACTTTATAGATGCTTCACTTTTTTTAATAGAATAAAATCACATTGTAATCACTGTATGTATGGTGAAACTGACTGTGGTCCTCCAGAGCACACAAACAGTGCAGCCTTGCATTATCTTCACCTACAGCTATTTTGAAAGCTGATCAATCCACCATAAAATGCAAACACAGACACAATGGTTATCTTCACTGTAGTAATGAAGGTACGTCTGTGTGAAACAGCAACAGCAGGGCACCATGAGGTCGGACTGACTTTACCTGCTGTGGACCAGTATTAATGGAGACGTCTGCAGGGTGTTTGCTATTTATTTTGGCTCATGAGCTGCTTTCATGTGTTATTATATGAAATTTTTTTTAACATGGATTTGGATTCCCAAGCACTGACTGCAGATCACCTCTGGGCTGCATCCTGTAAGTAGGCTACAGATGGTGCTGACACATGCCAGCACTGTTTGACCATATAGCTACAGTGCCTTGCGAAAGTATTCGGCCCCCTTGAACTTTGCGACCTTTTGCCACATTTCAGGCTTCAAACATAAAGATATAAAACTGTAATTTTTTGTGAAGAATCAACAACAAGTGGGACACAATCATGAAGTGGAATGAAATTTATTGGATATTTCAAACTTTTTTAACAAATAAAAAACTGAATAATTGGGCGTGCAAAATTATTCAGCCCCTTTACTTTCAGTGCAGCAAACTCTCTCCAGAAGTTCAGTGAGGATCTCTGAATGATCCAATGTTGACCTAAATGACTAATGATGATAAATAGAATCCACCTGTGTGTAATCAAGTCTCCGTATAAATGCACCTGCACTGTGATAGTCTCAGAGGTCTGTTTAAAGCGCAGAGAGCATCATGAAGAACAAGGAACACACCAGGCAGGTCCGAGATACTGTTGTGGAGAAGTTTAAAGCCGGATTTGGATACAAAAAGATTTCCCAAGCTTTAAACATCCCAAGGAGCACTGTGCAAGCGATAATATTGAAATGGAAGGAGTATCAGACCACTGCAAATCTACCAAGACCTGGCCGTCCCTCTAAACTTTCAGCTCATACAAGGAGAAGACTGATCAGAGATGCAGCCAAGAGGCCCATGATCACTCTGGATGAACTGCAGAGATCTACAGCTGAGGTGGGAGACTCTGTCCATAGGACAACAATCAGTCGTATACTGCACAAATCTGGCCTTTATGGAAGAGTGGCAAGAAGAAAGCCATTTCTTAAAGATATCCATAAAAAGTGTCGTTTAAAGTTTGCCACAAGCCACCTGGGAGACACACCAAACATGTGGAAGAAGGTGCTCTGGTCAGATGAAACCAAAATTGAACTTTTTGGCAACAATGCAAAACGTTGTGTTTGGCGTAAAAGCAACACAGCTCATCACCCTGAACACACCATCCCCACTGTCAAACATGGTGGTGGCAGCATCCTGGTTTGGGCCTGCTTTTCTTCAGCAGGGACAGGGAAGGTGGTTAAAATTGATGGGAAGATGGATGGAGCCAAATACAGGACCATTCTGGAAGGAAACCTGATGGAGTCTGCAAAAGACCTGAGACTGGGACGGAGATTTGTCTTCCAACAAGACAATGATCCAAAACATAAAGCAAAATCTACATTGGAATGGTTCACAAATAAACATATCCAGGTGTTAGAATGGCCAAGTCAAAGTCCAGACCTGAATCCAATCGAGAATCTGTGGGAAGAACTGAAAACTGCTGTTCACAAATGCTCTCCATCCAACCTCACTGAGCTCGAGCTGTTTTGCAAGGCGGAATGGGCAAAAATTTCAGTCTCTTGATGTGCAAAACTGATAGAGACATACCCCAAGTGACTTACAGCTGTAATCGCAGCAAAAGGTGGCGCTACAAAGTATTAACTTAAGGGGGCTGAATAATTTTGCACGGCCAATTTTTCAGTTTTTTATTTGTTAAAAAAGTTTGAAATATCCAATAAATTTCGTTCCACTTCATGATTGTGTCCCACTTGTTGTTGATTCTTCACAAAAAATTACAGTTTTATATCTTTATGTTTGAAGCCTGAAATGTGGCAAAAGGTCGCAAAGTTCAAGGGGGCCGAATACTTTCGCAAGGCACTGTACATACGCAGGACTAGTTTATTAATCTTGCTTAAAAAATTGTCTTTCTAAATTATCACATATTTTATGATGCACAATAAATTACTGAGTAAATTCCAGCTGATCAGTTGTGGATTTAGGGGTTAATTTGAAGTTGGTGTGTTCAATAAAATACATTTGGCTACCTGATCTTGTGCTTCCCAGCCTGCTCATTTGTAAGGAAAACTGCAAATACACCTGCAAATGCGATAAGAGGTGGTTTGAGCAGGTGTTATTGTTATTTTGGGGCAAAATGAACAGGAAAATGTAAATTACTAAACAACCCATACACAAAAAAAGTAGACATTCATCTGAGGAGAATTTGAATAACGACTGCGATTGAAGTGAGCAGAAATTGCATTGGCAGGAAAATAGAGCCCATTATGTTTGGACTGCATGACTGACCCATTCTAAGTCATTCCAGTGCTTTTATTTTCAAAGAACAAAAAATTAGACAAGCATTTGACTCCTGTTCATTTTTTCAGTATGGAGAGATGTATAGTATATTATATTTTAGGATTGGCCGACAAAGCCTCATGTGACACCATTGACTCTACTGCCACCATGAGAAAATAAATGCCCTCTTACTACATTGACTACATCTCTAAAAACCTTGGCAAATGCCACCTTCATCCAATAGTTGCAATCACCTAGAAAAAAGTACTTTTACCTGATTAGTTATTGTATGTATTAGCACAAGTCTCTATATACATTATTTTCAATTGTCAGCAAATGCAAAGACTAAAACCCAGAATATCCTAACAAGTAGTATGTGTATCATATCCTGATATATCATACAGCTCCACTGTTTTCCAAAAACTATTAAAAACCCATCACTGAGCAATCTATTATTACAGTACCGTACTTGTGTTTTTTGTGCCACAGCATAAAGATCTCCTCAGTAACGTCATGTGCTCACTGCACAAAAGGAAAATGTATATTTTCTTTTTTTTGGTTTCATAACAGCACCATGCCTGTGCATTAACCGGTCATGACGCTGCTGTTGCTCATATACACAGATAGAGAGCTTCTTTGTGTGGAGCCAGAAAGAAGCACTCTAATGGCGCCATTCTATTGTAGACTGACAGACACACTTGCAGCCAGACGCCAGCCTGCCACAAGAAGTAGACTTTGAACAACAACCAACTACACTCTCTGGCCACTTTGTTAGGTACGCCTGTACAACTGTGTGCAATTATTATTGAGGTCATAGATAAAGGTGGTTTTGTATTGGACTACATTATATTCAGAGGTGTTCCTAATACTCTGACCCTCTCATGTTACATACATTGGAAGGACAAAAATATAAAGACATTTCTAGTCCAGTACAACACTACCTAGATCCTTAGCTAAATTTTTATTACATTAGCTTATTAGCTTGTCAAAAACATAGACACCAGCTTTTTTACTCGAAGGTTTAAGGACTTTCACTGTCTTGTGCTCACCCGTGAATCAGTAACCATAAAACATCATTGCTAATCTTGGTTTCGAAGCTTCTTTTTTGTTGTTGTTTGTTTCAGTGAGAAAAAACAAATGAATCATTTAAAATAATTATATATTTTTGACTGCAGGAATGAAAAAATATGTGGTTTCAAGTAAATATGTTAGGATATATGTATAAACAAAAGGGCTACCAACTGCAGGTACTTGCAGCTTTACAAATTTTATGCATTTGAATGAAACCAAGATAAATAAAGAATAACATGAACATATAATAAACTGGTTTTGAACTAGTATGTCTACTGAGAAATACTTTAAACTGACAGGCTGGTCCAGGAGTGTTAGTGTTTGAGCTTTCACAGAGGTTAAACTGAAGAGAACAAATGCAAATGTACAATTATTTTCATAAACATTAGAGTTTTCCATTTTATTTATTTATTTATTTGAATGAAATGACGAGACCGTGACAGTGGTGCAGTACAATACAAGGCTGGTTCTCTATATCAGCAGCACAATGCAATACTGCAGCAGCTTTGAGTAATTTCAAAGGAGGCCTTCTTTTCCTGAGTGATGACCATGGTGGAGCCTGGCAGTGAGCAGTCTGTAGTTGACTAGTTGAAATTAAAAGCAGCAGGCTCACTCATATATCAGTGCATGCTCACACACAAACAACAGCCTCCTGTAGAGAGCTCATATTCAACGCAAACCACTTGAAAACCATTACAATCATTACAGATATGTGTGTGCATAGCAGGGCAACAGGGCTGATGATCGTAGTTGCCTGGTGCCTGGCGCATCATACTGACTCCCAATGTAGCTAGCTCAGTGAGAGTGTTGGACAAGGCTGCAGTAAGGCAGTGATGGAGGGGCGGAGAGGCAGACAGTAAGGTCACTGAGAGAGCACAGCAGCCAATGGATTTTATGCTTCCTTGCTGTTACACCCACTGGATTTATAAACTCACTTTTTAGGAAAGGCAAAGCTTGCAGTGGCTTGAGTGCATTTTGGTCAAAGTGCACCGATGGATGTTGGTATTCTGCCCACGCGCCTCAGCTAATCCGTATTTTCAATCATGGGCCAGGCCCAGGGTATCCTTGCATCATGTCTGCTTACTTCTGTTTTATAGACACATCACACCATCTTTAACACATCCCAGGTCAGGCAAATCCAGGTTTGACTTCGGCAGCACCCTAGGCATTCATGCACTCTCGGCAGCATCAATTTTTAAACAGCACAAATCTGCATTTAGTCACATCTCTCATACTCTGTGCCTTTCCTTGATCCATGTTTGAAATTCATACTGTCAACGTGCAGCCTTTTGGATATTCCAGACATGCAAGATACTTTTTTTTCTTTTTAATTCAATCCATTAAATTGATTCTAAAATGTCATTAATGTATTTCAACCTAGGTGTTAGTATAAATATGCAAGTACAAACTCACAAAATATGGGTTTAAAGAATAAGGACAGTTATCATCACAAATATAACTCAGCATTTTTCTTATCTGTTTTCTTTTCCTTGCTCTATAGCCAAACATAATCCCACACCAAACAGAATCACCAGTAGACAGGGTTATAAAGATTTACTCAACAAATTGATCTTAAGGCCAACAACAGTGTCGAATGATTATTGGGATAAATCAAGAGATGAAACCCCAATAAGAGTCAGATGAACCTCTTCAATATAAGAGGGAATGAAAATCAAAAGGGGAATTCACTAATGTATTTTTAGATTGAAAAACCTAAAAATGAGGCTCTTTGTCCACCAATATGTGACTCTTACCATTACCCATGAGGCTGTGTTTTGTTCCATCTGTATGTTCTGGTTCTGTAATGGAGCAGCAAAGTGGAAATACACAGCCTCAGGATATACCTACTGTTGTTGTATTTATTACCTACACCAGTGAAAGCAAAGCATGCTCTCACCTCTGATTTTTATGTATGATATTATCAGAACAACTACAGATTTGATCACTGTGGTCTAAATAGTGGAATAGATGATGATGCTCTGGATTCTGATGTTCAGTATCAGGTGATTTACACCTAATAGTTTACCTAGTTCTAACTACTCAACCTGTCATTGCAGGCTTTCAGGTCAGCATATATACAACATGCACAGTTTTGATTTGCCTTTTCAGGTCACAACAAAGACTAGAATTACTACTTTGTGGCTGTATACCTTTGCCAACCAGTCACTAAAATGGGAAAGACATGAGATTACTGTGACCTTGACCTTTGACCACCAAAATCTAAACAACTGAGTCCAAGAAGATGTTTGTGTCATTCCTTCAAGGGATTCTTGAGATAGCGTGTTCACGTGAATGGGACAGGTGGGCAACCTAAATACATAATGCCACAGCTATTGCCAGCAAAGAAACATAAAAATACAAAAATTAAACTAATCCTTGAGCTAGTTTAAGCAGCCAACTGGAGTCTGCTGCTACACCCAGGATGGCTGGCATTGTGTTTTCACTGCATTTTTATAATCATGGTGTACTTAACCCCTACTTTTGATTTACTTTGGCTTCCTCATTGTTTGGAGTCCCAAATATTTCTTACCTTAATATACATACTTAATATCTGTGGTGGTCAGTAAACACTTGTTCCAAACCTTTGGGTTGGGAACCCTCTAATGATTCAAAAGATAATGTATATGTTGCTTAAAAAGTAAAATCTAAAAAATCTACCCCTCAAATAAACATGCATGACTGTATAGTTGTGATGAGGGGCAACACATTTGCAGTCTTGATACTAAACATATCAGCAAGACCTTTACTAACACGTTTCTTCATTTATTTTTTACAAGCAGTTACAACATACAGTAAGTCATGGTTTTTTGGTTGTGTATGTATGGCTATCTATCTGATTAACACAAGATACAAGCAACACAACATAAATAAGTAATCATGGCCCAGACTGGAGTTAAAATGGCAAAGTGATGGTACTACCACAGCAAACTGCTCACTTTCTGTAACAGCAAAACTCACACTCATGCTCAACCATCACTCTGTGTATCTTTACTCTCTGACTCAAATAAACATCACAAGTGTAGCACTTCTCATCATGACTTCTCTTTGACATTGAATTGTGAATATGTTGTTCTATCTGTCTGTGTTCGTGCACAACTGTGAACTGGTGGCCTGGCATTTATAATATGAGGGGAGAATCATTTACCACTTGTTGTGGAGGCTGGTGCTAGTCTGCTGCTTTCTCTCTTCTTTTTGTCTAATTCATGTTCGTGTCTGTTGAATTTTATGACACGGACATAAATGTCGCAGCACAAAACTTGAACTGGTGTGATTGTCATCCAGTACAAATGTTATTTTGTTTTATTTTACAAATTGGTTATACTATTTTCTTATATTTATCATGTGAAAAAGCTACATAGAAAACACTTATGTAGTGATCTTAAAGAATTCTGTTAATGAGCCATGTCAGCATTTTATCTGCAAACAGCGTGAGCTGCAGATTGATAGACATTTCATAGACAAATATTTCTTTTACTGCCAACATATCTCATACAGACTAAAACCAACTTACATTAACATTAACATTAATAACAAGTATTGCGCATGTATTCAAAGCCTGATATATGATTTTAGAGCTCCATCATTCTCTAAAAGCTATTGAAAACAGCTCACTAAGCCACACGGTCACTCTGGTATACATGCTTCTTCATATCACACTATATTGTATTTTGTCTCAATTCTACAACCGTACATTGTACTGTTGTCCCAGATCTTTACTAGATAACCAAATATGTGTTGTTGTTTTTTTGATCATGGCAGGTGGATACCAAAATCTACTTCTTTCCAACATTTTTTGATATATCATGATTCTCTGAAGACCTTGCCAAAGGAGTACAGCTCAAAATTATCCAGCTGGCTAACACTGGCATATTTATATGACCATATGTACTGTAATAATACATATATAAGTATGTTTGTTTTTCAAGTGAAGCGCAGGCTGTGAAAACAAAGGTCCCTCCTGAGGCTATAGAGTAGGAGTAGATTCTCATAGTTTACAAATTTCCCTATGGGGAAATTAAACTGTATAAGATTGGTAAGGTTCAGTGTGTCCTGGACAAGGGGCTGTAACTACTGATGATTTACATATTAATAAAGTCTTTCACTCAGCACATATAAATACACAAATTAAAAAAAAAAGAACAATTCCAATATTACAGTTAAAACACTTGTCAAGTTTGGAGCTGATCCTGGATCTTTGAATTAAAGATGAAGCATCCACCCACCCGTCACCCTTATTCTTACTTTCCTTCCTCCGCACTATTTCAATGTGAAACAGCTGTCTGTTTTCTTGACGTTCCTCTTTTCATAACGCCGTTTTAACAGCTCTTACTTTTCATGCATGCAGATTCTATTTACACATACATACATATTTGCATTCAAAGACACCACAATCATTTCCTCTGAATTTCCAAGAGACCAGCTGGTTCCCAAGCAGCATCTCTCACACAGCCTTGACTCTGCTCCCATTGAAACTGCAGCACTGCAGGACACACACTCACACACAGCATCTTTCGTTTCAAACAACATTCCATGATAAGAAATGTGGGTAAAAATCTGATGTCTGCATCAATAGGCCACTTCTGCCCAACATCCAAGAGTCACATGGGATCAAACTCACATCAAAGCTTGGCCGATTTCAGAGCTGAGCAACAATTGCGCAACAATTAAAGCCACATGGATATGCAATCATATCATCAAATGTATATATCTCTCTCCTTCTTTGTCACAGAAATAGAAAAGCCATATTTTGATGTCTGTCATGACAATACACAAACCCCTCCAAATCCTAACATGCAGCTACCTGCCATACAATAGCTAAGCAAGTCATTTCCACTCATTTGAATGCAGTATGTACATTTAGTTGCTCTCATTCACTAAGCTGCAAATCATTATCTGGATCATAGGAAGCTGTCATAACCAGCAGTAATGCAACAGCAATACATAGCAAAATTCCACAGTGTTTTCAGTGCAGTGTTTAATGAGGCATTATACACGAATGTACTTTAGTTGTATTGATTCAGCCACTTTATATCTATTCACAAATAGTCAGGCTCATTCATCCAGAATGAGCTTCTTTTTTTCCTTTTTCATATTAGTCCTTGATTATTGTTCCTATTTTTCCTTCACAGATGTTTGTTCATTGTGGAGGGATCATTTTAACTGCTTGAAGGAAAGGGACATGTAATCCAAAAACATCATATTAAATATAAAAATGAAATTACACATCAGATAATTTTTGGAACAAGTGATAGACTTAAAAACCTAATTAGAAATTCCTACTTTAAAATGATATGTCTCTGTAGAGATGAAGATCTAGCAGTGGTGTCCAATCATACAGGCTAATTTAATGTTCAGGTTAACTGATAAAAGAAGAGAAAGAAGTCTAAACAAGCATGGAGGTTTTTCATCACTTCAAGTAAACAGCTGAATACTGTATAATTAAAGCTTATGTCATGTTATTCTTTGTAGAAAAATTGGTAAATGGCCTGCAAAGTTCTAGCAAGAGTGCTTGACAGTGTCTTCATTGCTGCTATACAAGCACGATGCTGATGACATAAAGTGCTTGTGCGTAATAGACGTTGATGCCCTTATTCCCTTTATGAGTGGGTGTGCTTAAAATATAATTCGCACAGGTCTTGATGGGAGACAAAAAAAGAAGGAAAAGGACCTTGTACCTCTTCAGCATCGATGTCCTCCTCGCTTTCATTGGGTTCTGGTGCCTTCACGAACCACCACTGGATCTCCAAATACACCGATGCAGCTTCGCTCTGGAAAGCACACGCCATTTCAATGTTTTGTCCCTCTTTAACCGTCATGTTGGAGGGCAGATCCGTGAAGTGACCTGCAGATCAGAGGTGGTTTGGGAAGGGGGCGGTGGTGGTCATATGAGAGCATTTTGTGTGATTTCCACACGAAAATAAATACCTATGAATTATCACTCTAATTGTCGGTGTGTGGGGTGTGTGGCTGCGGTCGTGACCACAGCGTGTAACACTTGAGACCTCGATTAAACAAACTTGAATGTATCAGAATGTGGTCAAACCGAAGAAAGCTTAAAGGGAAAACACACAAGAAATAATAATTAAAAAAATAGTTTGACGGATGCTAAAAAAGTAACATAACCCTAAGGAGAGTGCCGGCGATAATATAAAAAAATGCGGGAGGATATTAATGTATGCAAACTTTCATAGCAAACTATAATTTCTATTCTGTATTACAGACTACAACCCTTTCAGGCTTTTTATGGGTTCGGGGGCCTTTGCTGGCGATATGGGAATGCAGCTTTAAGGAAGAGGAAGAGCTGAGGGGCAGTTTGAAAGTGTGATCTCGGTCAGATGAAGCCGGACAACCAGGCGCTCGACCGTGGCTTTCAGGACCATGGACAGCGGCATGCAGCGCTGTTTGTGGTGCTGAATCCACCAACTGATTCCTGCCTGTTCATGCAAAGCTACTATTAACATAAGTTTATTTTGTGACCACAGCCTATGTTCTAGTATTAAAGAAAATGCTCTCTGATCCACATACTCTCCCCCACATCATGTGAAAAATACTTGATTTCAAACAATCACCAGTTGCATTTTTTTCCCTCATCACCAAAAACGCGACCTTCTTCAATTTAGTCGTGAGCTTGATGCTCCCTTTCCCTGCGTATCACAATCCATCCAATCTCACCTAAAACATTCCCCGTTTCTCTCAAGATACCCTCCTTTGCTTTTCCAGAAATGCTGCGCACTTTTAACACTTTCACCGATGAGCAGCTTCCACCATGCAGGGCAGCGAGATCTGACATGACAAACTGAAAAAAAGTGTATTTCTTACCTTCAAAGGAGAATCCGAGTTGCACACAAAATCCAGCTAAAAAAACAATTCCAACAATATCATGAAAGGTCCACATCATTCCAATATAGAGGGCGAGGTTTTTTGCATTTGCCGAGGGGTGAAAGGACGAAGCTTTCCAAAAAATAGCCGAACACCAGCAAAATCAAACGATTGCTGAGCGGGTGTGTTTAAACGGAAATCGTCGAAGGTAGAACATGCTGCAAAACTGTCGTTGCTTAAGTTTGTACTCTCTTCTCTCCTGACGAGATTGTCGACTGCTTGGCTGTAGCGAAGTGTGTAAAATAGCCAGGCTGCGGTCTTCGTCTGCGCTATCGGTGAGACGTCAGTCTAGTGGCTCACTGTGGCATCCACACACTCCACACCTCTGCAAAATGTAGTCCTCATCCGGTCTCTACTGTCACCTTGACCGCTTGATTTAAAAAAAAAAAGCCTCGCAGTTGTTTATATGTTTTTTTTTTAAATTCTGGATAATAAGTGGAGTGGAGTTTGCTGGTTGTTACTTGTGTTGTACTTTTTTAAAATGACGGTTTGGATGCCCTCCACCAAAGCTACTAAACAAGCACAATTGAATTCTTCCCCTTTCAAAGTCATAAAAGTCCAGAATGTAAAGATGTGTGTGTACTGTATGTGTGTGTGTTTACTGAGGGTGTGTGAGTGGCTATGTAGCCAGAAGATGCATCTAGAGCCAGTATAAGAGGCTATAAAATAACCCTGGCATTAGATGTGGTCAGACACGAAGGGGAGTGTGGTTGAACATGCGTGCAGAGTACGCGCAACAACTTTTGGATAATTAAGACAGAACAGAGTGAGAACACTTTACATTTATCGGCACAATTTACGCATTGCCTCATATTTGTTCCCAACTGACCAATCAGGGATCCTCATTTTTGTAAAAGTACAAGTCTATCTTATGCTCATATTTAAATACAGTCCTGGTTCTATGTAAAATACAGTCTGAAGTTCAGCTGAAGATCACATGTAGTTTCAACAGTTTGATTTAGAAAATCTAGCTTTTATTGTCCAGTTTTGTTGTAAAAAGATGATAACTTTGAAAAATATCCACTTGATTTGTTTGAAGCTTTATATTGCTTTGGCTGAACCTATTATCGACCAAGATGTATGGAACAGTAACTTTAAATAATAACAAAAGCATTAAATATTAGCATGCCATGACTGTTTTAAGATTGACTTGAAAGATAGTATGAACATATCCTTTAATTCTCTCAGTTAGGAATTTGACTTTAAGGCTAAATTAAGGAAGAAAAATGGAACGTTTTGAAGTCAGATAAAGCAGAAGAAATTGGTTCATTTTCAGCACCAGAGATGGTTTGAAGCACCTGTCTGTCGTGCTGAAATGTTCCAAACTAGCTTAATTTAACAATATTTCATGGAAACATAAACTGTACAGTGGCCCTGAGATGCTAAACATGCAATGCAATTTCTGAAAGCTCATACCATTTCATAAATGCACACAAGACATTTGGCAAAACACATTTCAGAAAACAACAAAATTTCAGATTACTTTTTCATTTCAGTGAATGAAATAACTAAGATGTGAATCTTACAATGCCAATGCTTGAACCCTGACAACAGTTTGAAAGAAGGAGGGCTCACAAGAAAGAGTAGCTTCCCTCCAACAAGAGACAAAATGAGATGTTAGCAGAGTTGCTCAGACCTGGTTAGCTGTTTAGAAACAAAGCCATGTGGGTGACTAAAGCAACAATATGGACTGTGTGTTAACAGGGACACCATGTTGCAAATGATTGGCGAACTGAATCCATGCTGAATCCTCATCTGGGACACATTATAGAATTATTAGACATGCCCATGTTATTCTGTTATTTTTTTTTCTGCCACTCAGTCCCAGAATCAGCAGCACTAACATGGAGTAACCAGTACAGGTGGACAGCAAGAAACAGACAGATGAGCTATCATTTTATAAAAGAGCACTTCAAAAATGTGGTTTATGTAGCCCAAAGAAAGAAAGAATTTGAGGTCTACATGCCAAATTTACAAAAAAAAAAAAAAAATTTAAGTGGAGGCTGGCCAACAAAAGTAGTACCCTACATTGTCTGCTGTATTTGTAAAATTTAAGTGTCTGTTGTTTGTAAACTTCTGCAAACCCCAGCATGTTTTTCTTCCTTTCCTTCTCAAATTTAAAATTAATATTTGCTTGCCAATATATATATATATACTTGTCTGCTCACTCTGTTCTTCACCACATTGTGTGATGCGCTCACCATAGTTTTTGTGCTTCCCCCCTCATAGTGTCACAGTCCTAGTTCAGGTTTGACTCTATCCCATGTTTCCTCTGGTTTGTTCCTCTGGACATTTCTAGAAACTGCCCTTCCCCTCCAGTTTCCCGTTGTCTCCCGGTTTTCCGTTCAGTTCCTCCAGGATTGGTTTCACACAGGAAATTAATTGTGGTCTTCCATGTCAAACTTCTGTGTTTTTTCAAACCACCTGTCCACCATGATGTTTTGTTCACCTTGACCTTCTCCTTAGGCAAACTCTGTTGCTCTATAATAACAACAGCTCTTTCCTCTGCTCCCTTCATGGCTGCTGTAACTGCTAGTGGGTTGCAGAAAGAGTAGTCATTTTGACTGAGTAGCCACACAAAAAAACCCAACTTTTTTATCCTATCACTGTATAGAAGGCCTCAAACCTGTTGACCTTCACGCTCCAAAATTTCCAGTAAGTATAAGTGAATCCCACAGTTTAGCTGGTTCCCTGCCAGGATTCATTTTGTCAGCCTAAGCACACTCCACAAGGCTCGCTGGGTGCAGCAGAGTGCATCTGAAAATAATTAAACACTTTTTCCAGGGTGATGATGCAAGCACTAATTAACTGCCTTTGATGTTCATTAATGTGACTGCCACAATAATCATGCTTTCTACCAAACTGTCTCATCGTTTGTTATCTTGCTTCTCAAGGCTTGTGGAGATCAACTAGCATACTGCATCAATACGTCCAAAGTCCGAAGTAACTAGTGTAGCAAAAGTATAGTACAGTGAGCAATACTTATGAAAGTACTGCAGTCGAGGAAAATTATGTTGTATATATTGTATAGTAGTAGTAGTATATAAGTAGTTCATCAGTACCTGATGAAGTAAGTAAGTTTAAATTTTAAACTTACTGTTCTATTCTTTTTTTTCTCAAGGTGGATAGTTCTCAGCTCTTCTGACCACTGAGCAAAGTATCCCGTATCCCATGGTCCCTGTGGATGCAGGTCAGAGGCCAAGGTCAGTTACATTAAAAACACAACTGAAACACACAAGATATTACTTGTGGTTAGCTTTATTTTAGTCAGTTTACTGTATGTGTAACATCAGACTGTAGAATAACATGTCCATCACTCTACAGGATGTCACCTACCAGTCTAAGGGGATATTTTGATGCCTGGTTTTACAGAAGCCACAAAATCCATATTTGCAAAGGAAGAGGCCAAAGTCAAAATAATGTAAGACCCGCAAATGACAAAAAAGATGGGTGAGATTAACATGCTACCACCTGTTTCAAATAAATATTGCACATAGCATACTTTAATTTTAATTATTGCCTTAGTGGAACAACATGTCATAATATAGTCTACAAGCTCCTCTTTCCATTGCAGACCCTGTATTTGTGTCATATGTACACTCACTGCGTGGCTGCATCACAGTGTTGCGTCATTTAACAAACATTGTTTACCACCCCTATTGGCATCCAGTACATTAGCCATGATCTGTGGAGCAAATGTGTGTTTACAGCTGTTGGGGAGTTTTACTGTGTGTGGAAAAAAAATTGTATAAAAGCCTTTGGGGTTCTAAAAGGAGTTATGCAGAGTCTGGTGAACAGTTTCAACACTGACTGAAGTGGTGTCAAGTGATGTCACTAAAGTGTTTCAGCGTCACTAAAGACTAAAAAAGAGCAACTTCACAGTGCAGAGCTTTCATTTGTGCCATTCAACATCAGAGCAAAATTTAGCAGTCAGCAGTGGTATTAAGCCCTTTAGGAATAGATTAAAATCAAGGACCGTGACGTGGCCCCGCATGGCGCAGCCGGGGCCCCACCCTGGAGCCAGGCCCAGGGTTGGGGCTCGAATGCGAGCGCCTGGTGGGCGGGCCTCCCCTCACGAGGCTCAGCCAGGCTTAGTCTGAACGAGCGACGTGGGGACATCCTCCCGTGAGCCCACCACCTGCAGGAGCATCCGTAAGGCGC
>NW_018128099.1:459960-460205 GCF_001952655.1 Monopterus albus
TTGGGGATAGGCCTCTCACTGCCGTTTGTGCCTACGGGTCGAATGGCAGTGTAGTGTACCCGTCCTTCTTGGAGTCCCTGGTAGGGGTGCTGGAAAAGGCCCCGACTGGGGACTCCGTTGTTCTACTGGGGGACTTCAACGCTCACGTGGGCAGCGACAGTGACACCTGGAAGGGCATGATTGGGAGGAACGGCCCCCCCGATCTGTACCCGAGTGGTGTTTTGTTATTGGACTTCTGTGCTAGC
>NW_018128099.1:462595-466026 GCF_001952655.1 Monopterus albus
CGGCATTCCCCCAGAGGAGCTGGAGGAAGTGTCTGGAGAGAGGGAAGTCTGGGCATTTTTGCTTAGACTGCTGCCCCCGCGACCCGGTCCCGGATAAGCGGAGGAAAATGGATGGATGGATGGACAGTGGTATTAAGGGATCTGAAAAAAGGAAGAATATTTTACTACAAAGGCGCCGTGGTAATTAGGGCTGTTGCCTCACAGCATGAAGTTTCCAGGTTTGAGCCCGGGCCAACCTGATGCCTTTTTGTGCTGAATTTGCATGTTCTCTCTGTGCTTGCATGGGCTCTGTCCTGGTACTCCAGCTTCCTCCCACAGTCCAAAGACATGCAGCTTAGGTTGACTGGTGACTCTAAATTGACCGTAGGAGTGAGTGTGGGTGTGTGTGGTTGTCTGTCTTTAAGTGTCAGCCCTGTGATAGACTGGCAACCTGTCCAGGGTGGACCCCACCTCTCACCCCCCCACTACCCTATCTAGGAATAAGTGGCATAGATAATGGATGGATGGAGATTACGACAGCTGGTGCTTATTAAGAGAATGAAACATTCATGGAGATGGATGAAAGAATACATTACAGTTTTTGGTCATGATATTTTTTCAGTTATTGTAAAATGGGGTTTGTGAGACCCCAAGCAATGAAACAAATTATTCCAATGTCAACAATACACAAGGTTTAAGTTAAATCTGGGTTTGTAAGATGTCATAAAACTGTCAGACACACATATACATACCTACACACACATATATATTTATATAAATCTGAACACTGATTCAATGCCAAAACCACCTCAACTTGCTTCTTTCAGCACAGGAACAGCAGCACTTGTCCAAGCTCTTTATGGATGTCTGAACTCCATGTCCTGAGTGAGTAAGTTCAGCCAGTGGAAGTTATTTGCAATCTCATTCTTGCAGTCACTACCTAAAGCTTGTGAACATAGATGAGGGCTGGAACTTAGATCAAAAGCTTTGCCTTCTGGCTCAACTCTGTTTTCAGCATAACGGTCTTGTAAAACACCTGCACTACCTCTAACGCCACCAATCCAGCTGTCAGTCCCACTATTCCTTTTGCGTGTCCTTATTCATAAAGAAAACCCCAAGATGCTTAAACTCCTTCACTTTGGGGCAGCAATTCACTTCTCAGGTCCATAATTGTGTCAACAGCATGATCATGAGGTCAAACTTGAAAGCACAGCATTGCCCACTATCCAAAAAAAATATATTAGAAAAATGCTTTTATTAGCCTATTTCTGATATTTTGGCACCAGAATAAAGTTTGAGGAAAGTCATGGAGCTAAATGCTTAATTAAATGAAATAAATGAATCATACAGAGTGTAGTGTAATGTAGTCCTAGGCTGCTGAAGCCCTGAGGTATGCATCTAAAGGTTAAGAACAAATATATCAATACATGAGGTTCTTAAGGCCCATTTTATTTCTGTTCTTCTGTATGTAATTTTACTGCTGACACTTATTGCATATACTGTATGTTTGTCCTGGTGAAAAGATTGCTTTTCTTTTAATCTTCTTGAAGTTGCTCCCTTTTTTTGTTATAATGCTTTTGTGCTGCGTTTTTCCCTATCCAAATCAAATCATTTGTTGCACAAATGGCAACTTTGTGATTTCCTCTACATTAAAAAAAAACAAAAATTACTTGAGATAAATCTCAAGACACAGAAGGACATTGCATTTTCTATCATTAATGACTCATAGGGCCTCTGATTGAGTACAGGGCAATAGATGGTAATTGCTCACAGTTTGTTTCACACTGCTGACCTTTGACAAATGAGATATTTGTGTGGAATCAGTATATCATTGCTGTCGGGCAGAAACCTTGTATGTCTATATTTTCTTCTTTTTTTCATAAATCAATGCTATTGATCACCCTTTACATACACCTGTGGGTTTTACAAACATTTAACCAATGAAAAACATTGAGAAGGTCTTGTGACTAAATCTCATAACTCCACTGGATCCTGAAACTGTCTACAAAACCTCATAAGAGCATGATTTTGGTAAAATGTTAGTAATATAATGGCATATGCAGGTAAGTGACCATATATAGAGACACAGTACCAATTTTGACAACGTAATGGTGACTTATTTTAGATACACAGGGGTTTTCTGCCGGACAGCGACAATATGTGAAAAGCCCTCTCCCCCACTCCACGATCTTATCAACAATGACTGAGGCAAACGCTATCAGTGATGGAAACTTATAAGGCTTTTTCCGGCTATAATGCAAAGCCATTCACACATAAGTGACAACAGCTCATCAAACATTTATGCTATCAGCTCCGCATCACATCCATTTGAATCTGCAGAGCCCCAGGTATAATTACAACCCATGATGATAAATCATCTCTTCAGCAAAGTTACAGGAACACATTCAGGAATTATGTTTCTCCCAGCCAATGCATGTGATGAAGTAATTAATAGCAGCATGAAAATCATGACACAATTTTTTACTTAATACTAATGGCCTCCCTCACCATGGTGGATTTCAGCAAGCCTACTTTATTTATGTCAGGTTAATTCTGTAAACTCAGAGTCAGCTCTATGTGTGTTTAATGAAATAATGTGGAGCAATAGGAAGCACGAAACAAGACATAATGAAATCAAGAGTATTTGATATTAAAAATTATATGAAAAATAGATAGATTATGATTATGGGTGAGCTGTGAGCACAATATAAATTATCATTCTGTATAACCTACTTCTCTATGGAGTTTATGTTTTTTGCAAAGAACACACTTTCCATTTCATTGCATTTTTGTTTAGTGTGGGTCTGTTGTGCTCGGTTAGCATCACCCTGGTTCCCTCGACAAAAAAACAATAGGAATTTTCCTTAGGCTTTCGGATTATTGTTAAAATTAGCTCTGTGACAAGCAATGGATTATGACACTTACATTTTTTGTTCATCAAAATATTTGAACACATAAGCGAACACCACTTTTATGATTTTGAAGCCTGAATGCAATCACCAGAAGTAAAAAGTTGTTGTTAGGCTATAAACGAACTACACCACAGTTCCATGGCTTCAGTGTCACCACCATGGCTTCCAAATTGTAATTTGATTTAGTGCACTTACCTCTTCAATTAAATTCTTTCCTATTAGCATGGCCTGATCAAATAATGTTTTCCCAGAGGTGATTTATATTATCACACTGATGTGTGTACAAGTGGTAGTTTTTCTGGTAAGTTTGTTTTTAATAATTATTTGATGATAGGGAAAAGGGTGCATTCTGAATGATTTGACAGCTTTGATTGGCGGTCTGATGCTCCCACTTCTTGCTGCTATTGCACAATACAGTGAGGAACAGAAGTATTTGAACACCCTGTGATTTTGCAAGTTCTCCCACTTAGAAATCATGGAGGGGTCTGAAATTCACATTGTAGGTGCATTCCCACTCTGAGAGACAGAATTAAAAAAAAA
>NW_018128099.1:467124-486467 GCF_001952655.1 Monopterus albus
TGCAGTGTGTGCAAACCTGGTCAAGAACTACAGGAAATGTTTGACCTCTGTAATTGCAAACAAAGGTTTCTGTACCAAATATTAACACTGATTTTCTCAGGTGTTCAAATACTTATGTTCAGCAGTACTAGACAAATAAATTCTTTAAAAATCATACAATGTGATTTTTAAATTCTGTCTCTCAGAGTGGGAATGCACCTACAATGTGAATTTCAGACCCCTCCATGATTTCGCTTTTGCATACTGGAGGGAAGCGGTGGTCATCCACTTTTTGCTACAGTACCTACATAAATACAATAGTTCATTGAGGTAAAACCCTATAAAATGCAAATGCTAATTTAATTTCAGTTAGTTGTTGTCAATGTTAGATGGTGGAGAGCCCTGTGTAATTTTGCATTGGTGTTCAGTTGGATTGAGATCTGATGACTGTGAAGGCCACAGCATGATTGTTTTCTCTCTGCTCATTTATTCCCCCACCCCAAATTTGGTCTGTGACACAAACAAAAAAAGCCCACGTGTCCATATCCCAGTAAAGAGTTAACAACGTTCATTTATTGTAACACAGCTTTCATTTTTGCTACTATCAGGCCAGTGGACTTTTTGTGATAGAGAGACAAACACGAGGCCGGACCTCTGTGAGTTCAGAGGGTGACAGGCAGTCCTCTTCCATCATTAACCTGGTTTGTTGTGCAGACCCTGCTGCCATTGTGAGGTTGTGTTTTTGGCATGCTGTGTTATCAGCAGTGATTGGGAGACTGATTGCATCTACACAAGGGGGAGGAAACCTGCACAGCCCATCTATCACAGCCTCAGATAAACAGATGGAAGACTGTCGGCAGTGCAGGCTGAGCAACATGGCTTCCCCTCCTGTCCATTACAAAATTGATGATTCAGTGAATCAAGAGAAAGTAAAAGATACACTCCAGGCAAGATTCTCTTTAATGTAAAAGAAGTCTTAATCATTCTTTACAAAGCACAATCCCTATCCAGATGTCAGAGATTCACACTGTTTTCCCAAATTAAATTCTGGTATTAGATTTTTCATTGGTTAGAAGCTCTTCTCTACACAAACTGGTGCTTGAAGGCTTAAAGGACTATGTCACTAATCATGAGCCATATGTCTATGTATTTATTAGAGCATGGAATACCTATATACTGCCTTATACACTCACATATGAGGGTTTAATCCAACCACTCTTATAAAAATAAAAAGTATCTGCAACAAAAAACAGACGTTATAGAATGGTAAGCAAGAAATATTTCAAGAAATTCAGTTTACTTATCAGAAGTAGTACTATGAATACAGGTGTATAATATCTTCTGTTGCTTCAAAAGGGGGTTTTCAAAGCTTAAAAAAAGAGTCCTGATAATGTCACCATCTTGGGCTTGAGAATTAAAATGTTTATGTTTAAACAGAAAATGTGTTACAAAGTGGAGGTGTGAGATTTAAAAGATTTGAAGATTTAGCATGCAGGAAAAATCTAATAAAAGATGCTACTGAGTACCATCAAGGCAAATATAGGAGCCAGTGTACTACAGTCAAATTATTAGCTCTTTTTTCTCCTACAAATCAGGCTATTGGGAGTTATACAACTTCATGAAAGTGCAATACTGAATCTCTGTACTACCCATGTCATCATAACCCTGACTTCTCTCTAACATTAGCTAAGTCATTTTAGCCATAGTTTATATACCATTACCACAATTTTTGTAACTTTTATTGTGTATAAATGCACAGATAGTATAGAAACTAAGAATTTTAAAAACATTAGCACTGGATGTAAAAAGGGCTTTCCAAAACCATCTAATGTAAACTTTCTTGTTTTGTAATCTCGTCATCTTTACATGAAGAACATTTGGATAATGCCGTCTGTTGGCAAGATAAGTTAGATGGCTTTTATTAAACCAACACTACAATTCAGTCAGTCCCTGTATTAAACTGATGGCATTTAGGTCAATCAAAAAGTCATTCTACAATAACCTTGTTTTAAGCATATTTATTATATAAGGTTTGAAATGCTAAATAATATTCCTGGCCTCCAACACACTGTAACAAAGGACCAGAAGTAATTTATTTATCAGGGTTATCTTCTTTATATTACACTGTGTGCAATGAAACTTTAAACCACTGCTGTTTAAAAAGAGTTTAACTATTATACATATCTACACTTGTAGAAATTGGATTTGAATTAAACATAAAATGAATGCATCGTTTCCTTGTGTCTTAGTCCCACCCATATAAGATGCAAGGAAAAGATGTGAGGAGAGACGACTCAAGGACACACATTATTAAAGACATGAGACATCCTTTCCTCACATCCTTCATCTGAAGCATCCAATCACCAACTGATTTTTGATAAAGGGGTGGGATGGTTCACAAGGAACCTCTGCAAAGAATGTTCTCATGACTCCTCACTCATGACTCCTCCAGCAGCCTCCTAGCTCCTCAGCCTTCACAGTCGATATAAGAGACGCAGAACGTCCTCGTTTGACTGGAATGACTTCCAAGTCAACCTAGGACTGATTACATGCTGTGAGAGACAACTCACAGAAACAAGTGAAAGCACATACCCATAATACTACAGTAGAGGTGTCTATTGTTATCAATAATGTATGACATCCAGTTTAGTTAATAAAATAAAATGTAAAGATGTGTGTGAAAAAAGTTCAGTTTTGGCCAAATTATATAATGACTAATACATACTGAATCAAGTAAACATTTTGCAGAGTCAGGCTACTACAAGAATTCATACATGCACAGCCGTGCATGTACTTAACCTTTGATTCTTGATTGTAATTTTCCAATGTGAATAAATGAATGAATGACACTTTATTACAAACTCAAGGTCCAGGTTCAAAAATAAATAAAAGCAATGTATTAGTTACATGTCAATAAGTCAGTGTGAACACAACTAAAAGGCAACACTGCATCATTAATTTAGTGGTCCACAATGAACCAAAATACAGGTGTGACAGTGTCATACTGTGTGTAAATGAATGGAAAAGGATGAACCGAAAACACTATTGTGGATGATTATAATTGGTACACAAGATATTCCATGTACAGTAAATGATTTGTAATAAATAGGTCATAAAGTACAACAACACTTTTACTGTTCAACATAATTTCATGATGTTTAACACAAATCCTTGATTTTGTTGAAATGAACGCATCCCCAAGAAGCAGCCTTCTCTCTGTGAGACTGATCAGCACACACCTACACATACTGACACAGCCCCAGGCTCTGAATCTGGAAGTGATTATTACAGTGGCCATGGTAATTATGCTCTGCAAGATTGCAGATTGGGACCTTACTTTCTGATTGAATGCTGGCAAAACTAGAGGGAGGACAGGCTGGCAAGATGGCACAATAATAAGCACACAGAGCACAGCGCTGACTTTTAAACAACCGGCCCTGGAACTTTATCCAATGCTGATGACTATGTGTATGCGCTCTGTGTGGGCATAGAGAGTTGGTTCATGACACCCATCAGTGACTCACCTTAAAACAGTGGAGGACAAAAACAGATTTTGCAGTTAAGGAAATAACAACCTACTCAGCTGTTCATTGCATGCACATGAGATATTCTAGTTCGTGGTCTGTTAATTTCTAAAAGAAAACCACCTAATGTATGTGACATTCTTGTCTGAGTCATCTGCAGCCTTTCCTTTTGCCACGCTCCCTGGGAAGTGCTTTTTTTTTCATTAACACTAAATCCTTGCCTTGGATTGCTATAAAGAGTGCAAAAAAGAGTCTGATGCAGCCATGGAAAGGTTAACTACAGCACTTAACATTCTGGAAGGATCCAGATTTAAGTAGCAAGTCAATCTGTCATTAAATCACCAGCAGGGCATCTCTGCTGCACACTATGTGAGGACATCAATAAGCCATCTCCAGCAGCATCAGGTTAGGCTACTGAATTGATCATTGTTATCCCGATGGCCATGTGCCATTTGCACTAAAAGTCTGAAATGGAATCTGTAGGCCTAAGGTATCTGTTCCTCATACTGTGGCACATGTATGTGGCATTATCTACTTATATTTCTGGTGTAAATCCTTTTTTGAATCTCCCTAAATCTTCCTACAATGATCACCCACTTTTTCAAGCTTCTAACAATAATAATGCAAGGTCTGTTCCTCTAGCTGGGTTAATAATGTAGTATATGTATGTATGTAAGTAAATGTAAGTATGCAAGTACGTATATAATAACGTAGCTTGTTTCTAAGCTACAGACAGAGAATGTCCATGGACTGATTTACAGAGTTACTTGCAAATATTCATTATATGTCTAACCATATTCAGCTCCCTAGCGAAAAGCAAACTGTGAAGTGTTCTGAAAGTGCATCTGGGTAACACAGTGAGAGTGCCGGGTGCTTCATATCCGTGACCCTGTCTGTCCTTGATCAGTCTCTGACTGCATAAGAAAGCTGCTGAAGAGCTTGTGGGTCCACCTGTTGAAACTTTAGGGACAACCAGACAACAAAACAGAAAATTCTGTCACATTTTAAGTAGACCAAAATAATTACATTCATTTTATGCTGCTATAACATTTGCAAATCAGGGCCCATTAAACCCTGCACTACTTCATTACTACAAGATGACACCTTGAGCAATAACTGGCTCAGACTGAGCTGAGGTGCAACCATAAAGCGCACGGTTTTCCATATAATCTAATCATAAAAAGTGACAAAAATCTGTTTTGTGCTTTATTAGCCTGTAAAGAAGGATTGTGGAGTCCAATCATGTCGGGATGTAGCATCACTGAGTACTTCACAAAGTGCTTCAGTTCCTTTGTTTCAGTGAGAACTATTCTGTCTGATTATCCCCAACAGATGTAAATGAAGCTCTAGTGCATGGACCTTGTAAATGCAGGTATGAATTAATTATGAAAATCAAGCATAACATACAGTATACAACTGTATATTATGCCCCTTTTTTTTCTTAAATATTGTGTCTGTCCGCCTTTATTGTTGACAACAGATTTGATCCTCCTGGGCAATGCTGATACCATTCATGCACAAATCTGCAGAGAGATGGTCTGTCATTCTTCACAGATCGCTTCAGCTCCTCTTTGCTCGAGGAGTTTTGTTGCTCTACCTTCAGCTTTAAAACACTCCAGAGGTATTCCCTCAAGGCGTTCACAGGTGTAGTCACAATCGTGGCACTGAGGTTGTACACTGGGACCCGTCTTTTCAATGGAGTCTATCCAAACTGCACTCAGTTATTTTAACATTTTAGAGCAAGGTGTGTACTCTGTTTTGTTTCTTACATGGTACATACACACAAGAAATATATTGATATTTCCATATTTAATGTCAAAATAGAGTCCTTGTTGTCTTTTTTGTATTTTATGAATTACAGGGGAAACTATGGTTTTAATGGTTGTCATTTCAGACCTCTTGGTAATAATTTATAAACCTGAAAGTGAGTACTGCTTTTATGTCGACTTTGAGCTGTCCGTGTTAACTGAAATTTCATTTTTGCAGTTCAAAAGTGTCAGGACATTTAAAAACTCAAATATATCTATAAATATGACAAGGTTAAATCTAACTTTTGGCCAACATTTAGCTTATTCATTTACAATATTTGATCAAATTTAATTGTAAAGGAACATTTTTGTTTAAGTCTTTGAAAACAAATTTAAGGGTTATATATTGTTGTTTTTTTTTCTTTTAACATATCTTGCATCCTTTTTGTCCTCAAGCATTTGTTTAACTAAAGCTGGAAAATTACTTCATTTTCTGCTATCACATAGTCCTTTAACGATATGATAAATATTAGTGATGGTCCCAAATCCAAATCTAATGACTGGGATTAGAAATAATGAGATTTATACAGTGTGTCGCTTTTGCAAACCACTTCAGTATTATTTGTACTGTGAAACTATAATACCTTTTTAAAAAGTCTTTTCTTCTTGCATTTTTTGGAAGGCCACATGGGTCTTTGGCATGTTTTAACTTTTCAGACATCTGTTTCTTTCTATTCATTTCCATGCACTTGTTACAATTATCTTCCTGCCATGTTATTATGATTACAACGTGGACTTGTTTTAAAGACAACTACTGACCTGTGATCTTTTCATGTTCATGTAATTGCCAAAAGCCGCGATATCTGACACACAGTATGAGATGTGACTCCTGAACCCTGCTGACAAAATCAAACACAGACGTGCATTAACATTCTAATCTCATCTCAAGCCTTATTAAATCTTCTGTGATATCAATTGCTGTCTAAAATGTCTCAAATGTGCAGTACTAGTACAAAAACAACTTAGTTCGGTTTAGAAAAGATTATGACTAGGGCTAAAATGAGCTTTGTTGTTGTGGTTACCATCACTAGTCTGCTGAGGGAAAGTCCTACATTTTTTGACCCATCCACCCTAAACTACTTTTACCATGGACTTTGTTAGTTTATATTCTATGTCACCTAACTTCCTCCTTGGCTCATGTCATAATTACTATAGTTGCTAGAGGTTGGCTAACTATAATACATTACTGTTGGTTGTAATAAGCTGCTGGCACAAACAACATATGGACTTGCTTTCTACAGGAGGACAGTCTCATAAAATGACACTTTACTTCTGTCTGGGGTCTTAAAGACCACAGCTATAAAACAAGATTAAACTGTTTTATAGCAGCATAAAGTCGATATGGCAAAGGTGTTAGCAAGCAGTGGCTATTCACACGTCCAGCAAACAGCAGTGGCAACATTAGCATTCATTTGGAGTTGTGCTTCTGGACTTTTTTTTTTTAGCCCAGTGAAAACATCTGTCTGAATTTGGAAAAAAGGTTCTTCAGGGCATTCAGAGTGAAGTTGCTGGTCATAAATGAAAACAGTGAGCTGAAGAGATGCTCTGCAGAGCTGAGGAGAACTGCAGAGTTTAGTGAAAATTCAGCATGGGTTGCAAGGTTAATTCATGCATTTTATGAATATCAAACTCCAAATTCATTGCGTGTTTAGTCAGCAAAGACTGAGGCAGTAAACAAATATAATACATAAATCAAATCATGAAGTAAGAACCTACATTAGCCATCGTACAATACCTTTATCATGCAGTATCATAGTTTATTTCCTTCAAGAATATGTGAGAAATAGTTTATTGTTTAAAAAAAACCAAAACAGACCATCAAACCTTCAGAAACCACCACTTTGTTACAGAGATGCTTCTGCATTACTGCTGTTCATTCAAGCCTGACTGACCCCCACACAAGCATCACTGCCCACCTCCTCTCCTTCTCTCCTTCACCACTGGACACTTTGCAGCCAGCCATAAACAATAAACAGAGAGCTTGCCATTGTGCCCACCAGTGCAGCAGAAGCCGTCTATGGGGGTCATCTAATTAATGCATGGGATTACTGCCGGGTCCCTGGGCCAGGGCTGGGCCCTGCTGTCTCTGAATAGGGTCATTATGGGAGTTAATGAACATGGTGAGCAATGAGTTTTGGGATAACTTGGCAAGGGGCAGACTCAAATGTCAAAGCAACAATGTAATCATCGCTTTCTGCGAGGCCCTGGAGATGCAGTTTATTTGTTTTTGTGTAACTAGTAGTGTTGACTCAGGAATGGATTCATCTTGTAAAATTCCTCCTCACTGACAACACTAATGCTTAAAGGCTAACTCACTGTTGGTATTGTGACTGGCCAACAGTAGCTGCTGTGGGGTCAGAGCTCTGGGATTCACACATGAAATATATATCATCATCATCATCCACATGTTTAAAAAAACACTTTCTTTTCCATTAGACAATTTATATGGAAGATTTAAAATACCTAACTTTTATTTATTTATAATTATTTATTTAAATTCACCACAGTAATTTGTGTTTATTATTGGCAGGGTCATGCAAGTGTTTGCCAGAACAACTTTGATATACTGCAATATACACTACCTCTTAGCCTCAAAGAAAACAAAAAAACTAAACAATTTATTCAGTTATTAAACAATGTCTTGCAATGCCAGAGCCAAGGATGTTGCTACTCACAACTTGTTTTCCAGGTTGGAGTCATTCAGTCTTGAATGGAGCCAAGTCTTTGCAAGTGTGTTCTCTAATGACAACAACTCCCCTCTCCTGGAAACTCCATTGTGATCCCATATATGAAGATGGCCAGTTGGGAAGTGTTTGTTATGTCAGTCATTTCATCACAGGCTGAAGAGAAACTAAAATTACCGCCCAGGGCATCAAATTCTGACAATTTGTCAAGTACCTTTGGCATCGCATACTGACGCTAAAGGGTGTGTTTGGTGTCCCTATAGAAAGTCACTTTCAGCTTTTCCCGTTTAGGGGTCGCCACAGCGAATTGTCACACTGACGACTTACATGTTGACATTTGGCACGTGTTTTATGCCGGATGTCCTTCCTGACGCAACCCTGATTTGAACCCGGGTGCAGCGCTCTCGCCGCTGTGACTTAACCACTAGCCTACCAGGGACGGCTACATTTGGTGTCCATATAAGATTCCTTATAAAACAGCATCAGCCCACTTGCATTCAGTACAAAAAAAAAATGGTGTGGTTATGTTTAGACACACAGTACAGAAAAATGGTGTGGTTATGTTTAGACACAAACGACATGTTTATACACAAAAACGACACTGTTAGGTTTAAGAAAATATTGTGGTTTGGGGTAACCATATGAGACGCTAAAGGTACTTGATGGCCTGGGAATGAGGATAGGTTGGCTCTGCAGTTGTGTGCCTCCGTCAAATAGGCAAATTCACCGGACTTGGTCAGATGAGGTGGCACTGACCATGCAAGTCTTGAAGTCTACCATGTTTTGATCTGTAACGACACTCCAGATTGGCCTTCTTCATTACAAGTCACCACAAAATAAACACACTGGTTTTCCTTTGATTTCAACAATAAAGAAATAATTTGTCCATTAATTCTGAAAAAGCATTAACCTTCCTTTTCAGTAGCCCCCTTCTGATTACCTGAACTAGCGAAATGTAACATAGGTCTGCAGAGGCCGGTGGTGACACACACACACAAAATAAAAAAACAAACAAACAGGAAATTGTATTTATTTACTAGAAGGGTTTCAGATATACTGTATTATATATTGATATTATTTTCCTTTTTTAATTGCTATTTTACTTTAATTATAGATTACAATGAACTGAATCATGTCAGTTATTAGACTTATGAAATTCTCAAATGGACTGGTGGGCTGGTGCAAATCCTCTCAAGGGCCATATATGGATCGGAGGCTGGATGTTCCCCACCACTGATTTAAATGTTTGCACAGATTACATTTCATCATCTGCATGTGGTACAACTCTTGCCAACCACCACACAGACCTGGCCTCAATCCCAGTGGGTGTTGTTTCCTGCATGTGACCCCATGAAACACAACTAGCACTGGAAATGTGTGTGGTGAAGAAGAACTCAACAAGCACTACTAAACATGTCATCTTTTAACAAAAGTGCTTTTAATCATAGCATGTTTCCCTTTTCACCCATTCTGGAATAAATGAACCACCAGCTTCATTTCACGTACCAGTGAATCAAGGAGGGCCTAATGCATATGCAAAGGTACCTGACCAACCAGGAGTCACTAGAGCAGTGACAAAAGCATAACCTCTCCCTGGCATCCCACATGCAAACACTGCCAGTGCAAATTCTGGCAAACCAGTTCTACTGTAGCGTTACACCTACTGAGCCATAACCTAGTTGAAACTACACACTACGTGACATATGTAGGGCTGTAATGGCATGAGAATTGTTTTGAAGCACACCTAATTCTTCTCCTGTTATTCTGAATGCTTGATCAGCAGCAGCTTCATGACTCCTCAAGACTATGCGAGTTTTGGGGCACTGCCCTGGACTCTCTAATTAAACTGCAGTGCCCAGCATCAGACAGGCAAGAAACACAGCAGCACCTGGAGAGACATACATTTCTTACTAAGTGCTGTTCACTACAACCCCCCATGGAATCATCCACTTTCATCTTCCATAACATTATCTCTTTTTTTTTAATGAACAATGTGGATTTAATAAGGAAAAGACATAGTGTATTAGTCTCACTGAACATCAACCATTCAACATGAGCACAAAATGTGCTTTAGAGTCATGTATGTGCCTCTAAGCCACATTTCAATCTGTTGTGGTGCATCCATCCATTCCGATCAGAGACAAACCAACCCAAATCTTTTTCTCCTCCTCAGCATTTTCTTTTTCTGATATTTTGTATCCTGTGATCTTTACATGCTGCTATGTTTCTTGGCATTTTTATCGGCTGGCGATTAATGGATTGTGTATCATGTTGCTGCTCACGCATGCAAGTGAAAGTTCATCTTCATCCCTAAATACAGTGCTTTATGGCACTACTAGTGATCAACAGTATGATGATTGAGGGCTCAGTGCACCGCTGCTTACAAAAACATGTAAATAGACAAAAAAAGAAGAAAACATCCTCATCCATTTAACAAATTCTGCAGATAGGAAATGAAATCAAATATAAAAACATCCTGAAAAGACAGAAAACATTATGAAACACAAAAATGCATGTTACATAATTAGTTTCAGCAGTGTCCTGCTGTGTTTTACCACTGTTTTAAATTGATAAAGATCATTTCAGCATTTGCTTGTGTTTTTTCTATATTCACTATGTTGAGCTCTCAGGGCCAACATACAGTACAAAAGCTCCACAGAATTTCTTGAAGTTCAATATACAAAAGCCTTTGATGCTCAAATACTAAACTCACAGCACACACAGGACATAGCACACGTCATACAGACAGAACAAACAGCCAAGCCACACAAGCCAGAATGTACCTTTTACAGGAGCGAATGTGAGGGCATTCCTCCTTTTCTGAAATGTTGGTGCATATTAATAGTTTAGTTAGGACAGACACCAATTACCATGAATGCAGAAACTTTAATATACATTATAATATAATTTAATATACATTTTGGGCATCAACCTTGTCAAAATAGAGAGGTATGCAGATGGACACCTTATGAGTAGTGGCTGGGTCCCAAGCTGGGTTGAAGCCTTAATTGGGGTCTTGCCACTGGTGGTGGAGGGGTGAAGCTTCAAAACAGCATAGACTGCAATGACAGTAGAGAGGCAGCTTAGGGAAGGTGATTTCAGTATTCTTTAGTTAAGATAATCATTGGCTGGTATACATTAATGCAACCCAAACCCAAAGAAATGATTGGGTAATTGAAGAGAAGTGGAGCGCTAGTGGCTGCTGGAACGTGCACTTAAAGCTTCATTAGGAAATATGAAGGTGGTGATGCATTTCAGGAAGAAAGACATGTCACTGCACACTTAAATCCAATTTCTAGAACCAATTTCAATTTCAAATTCTCTTGCTTGAGCTAAAAATTCATTTACTTTGTCTCCTTATCTTTATCTGTATTTACTGTTTTTATGAGGAAGAAGAAGAAGAAGATCACTTCCTGGTTGTGAAAAAGTAAGGGAAACTCAAGGCAGATCTTTTGACATTTTAATCTTGCTAACTTGTATTTTAGTACAATAAGAAATGAAAGTTTTTGTTTTGGCATTGTCATAGTCACTCAGTTAAATTCTCCATTGAGAATACATAATATTAGTTGAGGCTTTGTGTTTTTGTTAGAGAACCCTGTTAAAAAGTAGGTGGGTTGCTGTGTGTCAGGAAGCCTCCCAGCCTGTTGGCCTGCTGGAGCCAGGGGACTGTATCTCATAAAATGCAGATTGCCAGATTGGCAATTACTGTCTTAGTGCTGAGATGAGATGACACATTATGGAAATAGTGTCTCCTATTTCACTCAGACTGATGTGTCATAGAGGACAGACACTTGCAATGTTAACAATGTCAGCAGATGCTTGGTGCTGGACTGCTGACAAGATGGAGTGACACATTCAACATTTCATATTTACCAGAGAGAAATTAGTCTCCTTTTAGGCCTCGGTGATAGTATGTGTGGGTGTGTTTGTTTGTCTGTGTGTGCAGTTCTAATATTTGGTAGGAACTGTGTTTCATTGCTAGTAAAAGTGATGTATCCAGTTCCAGATTTTTTCCAGGCTTCCCAGAGCTTTGTCAGAATCAATAAACTTTACAGGGAGGGTACAAAGTAAACATTCCAACTGCATCTGTTGTGTATACAGCTACAGCACCTGTACAGTAGTACAGTATATGCAACAATAAATTATTAAAACAAATGAGACAATCTGAGCAATGTGAACATCTGATTTTTACTCAAGATTTTAATGCGACACTGTTGGAGGGGCCGACTGCAACATTTCTATGGAAATGACAAGCCCACATATTCTTGAAGCACTAGTGTTTTTTTTCTTAAGGCATGGATATGCTTGCTTTTTACCAATGTGTACATGTAGATGACTGTGTTATCAGCATCATTGTTCACTTATTTTCTTGTGTACTTTGAGTGTATCTGGAGTCTTTAAAAGGATGTCTGCCAGGGGCCTGACTGGGGCCTATTCATCCCTGGATAAAAATGGAATCTCTTCCTTGTGAGCTTCCATTTTTGCACAGTGTAAGCAAAAGATGTAGTAACACTCAACACTGTGGAGCAGCACTGATACACATTACCAGGACACTCTTGTAAAATACATTTTAAATCTCACTGAGGCTCTCCAGGTAAAATAAAGGTAAAAAGTTATATTGATACAGGTGGTGGTAGAGGGGCTCAGTGAGTTTCTCTTTAAAATGTTTTACTATTGCTTTTGTATTAATTCTTACAAGTGTATTGAAAGACTGTCAAGATGTTCCTCTTCCTTCTCTACTAGAAGGTGCTGCTGAGATTATATGATACTACCTCCACCAGTCATCTTGTGTATATGTGTAGTGTTAATTTCTGATGACAGGAGGCTTTAATAATAAAGGAAGGTCCTGTAGCTCTGGATTCTTTTTGCACTGGCCATGACGTTCGCTAGCCAGAGGCTTGGCAAACCTAAGTGTGCTGTGTGCCACTCTGCCATTTAATGTGGGAACATGGATACATGCAAAACAAGCCTGCTGTTAACAACAGTACTATTAGAGATTGCATTTGATACATGCACACACTGTTTAATTAGCTCAGTTGCTTTTTTAGTCTGCTGTAACAATTTGTTTGTTTTGCTGTTTTACCCTGGATTTCAAAAACCATAGGCTGGACATCACTTCAACTAGATATCCTGTCTAGGTGAATAATGCTGCACAAAATCAAAGTGTTTACAAATACTGTCCCTATTCATTAATCTACCAAATGAATAAAAATGCAAGTGGTTTGATATTGGATGACCTTGCTTAAGAAAATAACAAAACATTGAATAAAATATACTTTTTTAAAAGGAAATTTATTGTACACACTATGGTCACAAACATCTTTGAAATGTCTTTGCTAAGTGATGCTGCAAAGTTTTGTGGTTTTTCCTGACAGAGTATAAATACAATTTCCTGCCTGAAATGCACTTTTCACAATTCCATAATATTCCAGAAAATCCTTAACCAGTCAAGACCTTGCCCATTGTGGGAACACACACAAACAAATAAGCAGTAGCTGTTCATTTCAGCCCATCTGTAGCACTGCCCTTCAGGTACAGAAGTTACATATTGCTCTATATGGCAAATTAATGTATGTGTAGGTGTCATATGTGTGAATGCACGTGTGTACAAAATGCATACATCCAGTATGTTTAGTTACAATTTTCACATGTATTTGCCATATGCCTTAATGACTATCACAAATTAATAATTTTTTTTAGGACATTTCAATATAGACATGTTCTCCCTGTGCTTGCATGGGTTCTCTCCAGGTACTCCGGCTTCCTCCCACTGTCCAAAGACATGCAGCCTAGGTTGATTGGTGAGTCTAAATTGCCTGGAGGAGTGATTGTGAGTGTGTGTGGTTGTTTGTCTACATCTCACCCCTGGTACAGACTGGCTACCTGTCCAGGGTGTACCCCGCCTTTCGCTAATGCCGGCTGGGATTGGCTCCAGCCCCCCGTCCCGTTTGGGACTAAGCGGTATAGAAAATGAGATGAGATGAGATTTTCAATATAGAGGAACTAAAAATGTCAAATTAACAAAGATGGATTAAGACAGCTTCCAAAACTGCAACTAAACCGTGTCAGTGTAAATGTATTATTTTCAGCTGTTGTTTAAGATTACAAACCAAACAATTCTCACTGACAGAGCTGTTTAAGAATGTTCTTTGATTCCCATTGACTTCATGCAAATCTGTACTGCAACTCAACTGAAGTCCAAAGAATTGACAGTCCAAAGATTGCTAACAGATATCAAAAGTAACAATATGTATGCTAAACAGCTTCAATATTTCCTAGACAATATTCTCCCTGTGAACATGACCCCATTTACACCTGCCTGTTGAAATGCATCCATATCTGGACAGCGTATCTTGCATGTTAATGCAAAGTGCCAGTGCATACAGTTAATCCTGGCAGAGACTGGATCTACCAGAGTCAGCAAGGTGGAAATGCACTGAAGATAATGTATGTGCTTGTGTCCAAGTGTCCCTATAGCAAATACATATTTCATTTAAGTTCAGTTCTGTACTTTACTTATAGTCATCTACACCTCAATAGCTGTCACAAGCAAGAATACTCTGTTAATTAGGCAAATGTTTATGATTAGGTTAGACCAGCTATAAAAATAACTGTTACAGTTGGACCCTTGTTTAAATACAGAGACTATAGCTTTACAACCTCTGCTTACATTTGGAATCCCCAATACATAAAAAGGATTATTAAGGGCTTCCCTAGGTTGACATAATGATATAGCAATTTTTTTTTAATCTTGAAAGAATTAATATATAGGTTCCACGAAATACATATACAATGCATTATATGGGCTCCCTATCATTTGAGAACAATGCATTTTTATTGAAAAGACTACATCCCCAAATAAGATTAACATTTTATTGGCTGGGTGATTCAGAACATAAGGAAAGCAAACACCGCTATTTAAAATGATTTACTTATTGAACATTTATTTTGCAAACATCTCTGTAATAAAATACAGGGAACTGGTAATGTTTTAACTTTTATTTGTAAGAGCATCTTAAAGGACACAGTATCTCATGTTTACTGTTTGAAGAGCACTTTGTAGTGTGCCCATGCACCCTTGGGCATTTATTATTATACCTACACTAAAAAAGCCACTCGGTGTAGATATAATGACCAAGGCCTTGTCCACGTGCACCAGGGTATTTCTAAAAATACAGCATTTTTTAATGCATTTTGGCCATTTAATCCACATGCAAACTGTGTTTTGCGTCACTGAAAACTGAGCTTTTGGAAAACTCCGGCATCCTTTTTTTTGTCAGGCGATATTGTGTAGCGGCGGACATACTAGTGATGGGTGTAACATTGCTAGCCAGGCTTTTAGCATGCCTACGTTTACATGCACAGTTACTTTCCCACTATGTTGAGGAACCGAAGCATCAGAATGCACTATATACAGTAGGTCACTCCTACACTCAGCAACACACCCACACTGATCTATTCCACAAACCCAGGCTCCAGTAGAAATGATAATAACTATTTGAAGGCTTCTGATTGACCAACATGACTGAATGGTTACTGCTATACCACCGGCTGTTGGCCTAACATTTTTTGAACAGCAAGTTTTTGTGTTTTCATGTGGACAAAGATTTTTTTAACAGTGTATGTGTTGACTTTTTTTAAACAAAGAAGAGAAACTCTCTGTACAGATGAACCAGGCCCATGACTGTCAATATTTACACATAGTATTTAGCTCCAAACTAAGCTCCAGAAAAGAGGTGTTAGGCGAGGTGACAGGAGAGTGCAGCGAGTCTGGTAGGACTGCAGTTTCTCCAGTGCTCTCTGTGTGCATGAGCACTGAGAGTTTGGGGATGTGGAGATGACCAGGAAGGCTCAATTATTTAAAAACAGTTTAATAATGAAACATAGATGTAAATGTTTAAGATTTGGGTCAGCCTGCAACTTTTAAAACAGAGCTTCTAGTGTCTGTCACAAACACAATACAGATGGTCCTAATGCTTATCACACTATGAAAACTGATATGAAACAAAACTAAATCTGTGAGAAGGATTATAAAATCTGAGGCTATACACCAAACAGAGGCACCTAGTGTGTTTTAAACTTGACGTGGCACATGTCAAAAGAGCCACTTCACCTTGGATCTTAGATAATGTATCTTTTGCACTCTGTTGGATGTTTTTTCTTGTAATACTGTTCACATAATTGCAAATGCATAAAGATATGCTTGTGCTATTGCTGCACATTTAAATTTGTGGAATGAGGTTTCACTTTTCAAACATTTTTTTACACTAAGCATTGTATATGAAACTAAGTATAATGAAATAGAGAAGGTCAAGCTATGACTCAAGATTTTCAAGGTAAAGACTCAGTGTTTTACTGAGAGGCTCAGAGTGAAATGAGTTTAACTGTGTGTGTTTGTATTCTTGTGCACATGCCTTTTTTAGTGTTTAAATAGTTTTCCTGTGCCAAACAGTATAGCTAAATGTAAGATACAGCTGACACAGCTACACTATTTGGCTGGCAAACAACACCAAACTAGTTTTGCCGTTATGATAACATTACTTGTGTATTATTATTGTCAGTGGTTATTGTCTGTTTATAGGTAGTTAACCAAGTTATTAAGATGTTTACAGGCTTTAAGCCACATTTCTCTACACTGAAGTTATCACTTTTTCTAAACAGTAACTCATTCAAAATACACTAATGCACACTAAAAGACTTAATACGGAATTCAGGATCAACTCAATTCTTAATCCAAAGCTTACTAGCTGACATAAAGTGCTTTTTGTTTATCTAGCAGCATTTCAGCAGCTAGGTTTATTGACACACACCCCTCAAGTGAGGACTTTTTGTTTCCCAAATCCTTTGTTTGCATATCACTTAGTTGTGAAAGACTGGTTGAGGACTGCTATGTTTTTTTGGAGTTTTTTCAAAGTGTCTGTTTTATTTCAAAATGGTGTTTCAACATTTCACAACTGCCTCAGACTCAAAGCAGAACAAGTATTCCAGCCTCGCTGCATTAGGAGAAGAAGAATAAAGGTGTGTTTGTGTGGCCATTCATCTTTGGACACTTGATTTTCAATGTCAGCTTTTCTGAGCTTTGATTTACTTGAAGAGGGAGTTCAAAAATTGTAAGAGTTGGATTTGTTAATGATGAAGGAAATGCATTCACCAAATTTGTTAGGCCTCAAGAATACACACAATGTATTTTGGTGACAAACACTGAATATAATCATCCCTGTAGGAGATGATTAAGTTAAGAATATAGAAATATTCTTGCATGAGCTCCTCTCTTTTTGCTCCATATTATTGTTGGTCATAATAACCTGCTGCCACAAACAACATATAACATTGTTTTTTTTTATAGGAGGATGGTCCTAGACCACAGGGTTTTTTTGTTTGTATGTTTGGTTTTTAAACATTGATCTAATAGAGCCGGGGGATTAGTTAATTCTCTGCTGCATATATAGAAAGCCTTGTAAAATTATTGCAACTGTTGGAGAATTAAAAATATGTGAGGATTTAGCGTCAAATATTTTTTTGGAGATACAAGGTAGACTCTGTAGGAGGGTGAGGCAGAGAGAGTCCAGCAGAGGAACTCAAACATGTAACATTACAACAGCTGATGTTTAATGAAAAGTCCAGACAGCCTTTACTGAGCCCTCTGGACATTTGCGTAAGAATGCTGTATAGCACCAGACAAGCTTAAAGCAGCCTTGATGTCAGATATTCATCATATTAGCATGCATCATTATCTTCAGGCGATTAAAAAACCTCCTGAAAATTAAGTGGCCAAATTATTTTATTGCACTCAAACATGCTTCTATGTATAATCTGTTTTCAGGCTTTTCAAATATGGTTGTTCTTCTGTATCTACAGACTGAAACACATAGAAAGAAACTTTGAAATGCTATAGTGAGCTAAAGTAAAAATTACACTGAGTCACCAGAGGAGGAAACTGCAATTACAGGTCAAAGGGGGGCTACATTATTGGTGGAGCATGACATGTTTACAGTGGCTGTGTTTGAAGAAAGGCTTTAGGCATTTATTGCAACAGAGTCATGTGGAGATAAATTCACGCCAGACACAATTAGATCAGAGAATTCAGTTTTTCTGTGTAAATAGGAAATGGGAAGCAGAAAAACAGATATGTAGTGGATCATATACTTAATGTAATATAATTTTTATGACAGTTGGTGATGCCAACATAAAGACTTGTGTGAGTAGTGTGAGCAAACCATGGTTTATGACACTTGTACATTTTCTAAGCAGGATAATATTCACAAGTCAACACTGCTTTTATGATTCTTGAAGCCCGACTACGATCACCAGAACTAAAAAGCTGTTGTTAAGCTATAGACGAACTACACCACAGTCCCATGACTTCAATGTCACCACTGTGGCTTCCAACTTGTACATTAATTTAGTGCACTTACCTCTTCTACAAAATCTTTTCCTCTTATTGTGACCTGATATAGCTTGTGACCATGGCTGTGTCAGTTAGTTAGAACAGTTTGGAAGTGCATGAGTTTAAAAATAACGAGACTAAAAGCAGGTTAATGAGTTGATGAGTCTCTGTGTTCGGCATGACGGTGATTAATATGCCAAACAGCCTTTGTAGTCTCATTTAACCACTTGTTAGCAATCGCCTTTTTTAAGACATGTAAAAGCACTCAAAGTCACAAGTGGGATATTAACTGATATATTTTATTTCACAGAACAAAATGTGAAAATGTACTGGCCTTGTGTTAACCACAGACCTTATTACAGGCCCCTAACCACTCAGAGAGTGCATATACCTCAGCACAACATTCACTCAAGCAAATTGGTCCTTTGTGGAAAATGAGATCCAGAACAACACATATTGCATCCTAAAATCCTTGACCCTCATTGTATCTGGATCATCTTTTAGGGTATGATAAGCAGTTACTCTGTGCATCTTACCTGAACATTTCAGGGTTCTATCTTTATCATGGGGCAAGTTATGGCAGAACATATGGGTTAAATGGTGTTTTTAATATTACATTTAAATCGCCTTCAGATAATAAATCCAGTTTAGATTGGTCTGGTGATAGACATTGCCACCCTACATATGTGCATCAAATTTCAAACAAAAGATGATTTTAATAACTTTTGACAGCGGTATGATTTTTTGCCCCATGTTAAAGATGGGAGGTCTTTTGTGTGTGTGAGTTTTGTTTGTTGTTTTTTTGTGACATTTGTCCTTTTTCAGCCATAAAAGTCATTTTTACTCTAAGATGCTTGATAAATGTAGATTTCGTAAAGTTATTTGACTTTATTTCTGATCATAAATGTGATTTCTTTGAATCTGTTTTACAGACAAGCCTGTTAGTGCAAAAGCACAATGT
>NW_018128099.1:486521-486785 GCF_001952655.1 Monopterus albus
ATTCCTGAGCCTTACCAGTTTGATGATTGGGTAATCTGTTTGTATAATGCTTGCCAGACTGCTGTGATATTTTAGTCTTTCAGATCCACCTCCAAAGTCGCGTCCTTTCCCAGGATCAATGATGATGTCTTCTAAATAAAAAGAAAAAAAAAATCAATGTAAGCAGACTGAACGCAGGTGGAAAATCACCAAGCTGCTGGTTCACTGCACTAATATGAAGGAACTGATCTCTAAATCTAAAAATTAAAGAGGGAAAAAATGTCA
>NW_018128099.1:486814-509905 GCF_001952655.1 Monopterus albus
GAGTGACGCCCCCAGTAAACATCTAAAACTACTGATAACTATCTTTTTTGTTGTTACAATGGACTTCAACGTTTTTCCCTGCCTCTCTGGAAAGTTCCACTCCTGTTTTCTTAAGCAAATTAGATGGCATTGTTTTCCACTTATCTCTGTCCCACTTCACTCTTTTGTGACTATATTTTGCCATCTAAGTTCTTCAATGAAGAATTAAGCACCAGTTAGCTGAGTGCTTTTACATGTCTTAAGCTCCCTTACTCACCATAAAAATTTGCTGATGTATTTAAACCAATGCATAAAAAATATATTGTGGAGAAATATTAATATTTAACCCTTACACTGAGACCAGTGATACTGATTACTGCCAAAACTAAAAAACAGATTCCCCTTACTGCTGGCATTTAGCACATTCCTGAGTGTTGTGTTCCCAAACCCTCGCCACACTTCTTCTTTTTGGTTTTAGTGCATTAAGTGCATTACTGCTGCCTTCTTTTTCAGAGTGTGGATCAGACATTATTAATCCTCTCTAATAAAAATCCAAGAAGACTTTATTGTTTAACCCATTGGGCAGGTTCATTAAAGCTTTGAGCTCCTGAACTTCCAATCCTCCTAAGTTCCTCCTCCATACAGTATATTGTCTTTGTTGATCTTACTCATTACAGTATATGATTACATGCATAGTAGTCTACTCAGCCTGACAGTGATCGCATAAATCAGTTGGATGTTTTCTACTGTATTATCCCTCCGCATGCACAGGGAGCCTTCTTTTTCAACCTTAAGAACATAGAGGCTGCTAACCTCAGTGTTAAATAATGGTGAAATAAAGACAAACAATTTTGCACTTGTATTGTTGCATGGTACCATCAAGCAGTAGTAGTGGCAGAGTACATTCACTCAAGTACTGTACCTAAGTACAAGTATCTGCATGTTACTTAAGTATTTTCATTTTCTGCTGTTTCATACTTTGATTTCATTACATTTCAGAGTCAAATATTGTACTTTTTACTCCAATGCAGTTATTTGATAACTTTAGTTACTAGTTAATTTTCATAATCAGATTATTGTGATATTCACAATAATGCATCAACAATTATAATCTAATAATATGATATACGCTAGTTGTGATACTCAAAGTAAAATTTAGCTGGTAGTGTGTAACCATTGATCCAACCTGTTGTGGACCTTGCAAACACATGCAAGCTGTGACTCCAGCCAGCTGTTCAATATATACACAGCAGGTGTTAGGGTCAGAATGTATTACATTTGTGCCTGAGCATGAAAACTCAGGGATCCTATTAGCTGCAGCAAATGTGGTCAAAGAGGAAAGCTATGACCAAGATCAATGACCATTATGGTCTTGCACTGGAGCGCCTGTGAATTTAACTAGTCATGCACAGAATGGGGAGGTGTTAATTTTGCAGGACACCTCTCTCTATGTCAAAGTTACTCTGTTGGCTAGCAATGTAAGTATTTTTGTCTTCAGAGTCACTCTGTTGAGATTCAAGTTTGACTAAAAAAAAAGGTGTTACTACAGATTGTACAGCTAAACCTCTTAATATCCCTTATTTTAAGGCTGTGTGTTGAATGAGAAACTATTTACCAACTAGGTCTTAATATATAGGTCAGACTTGGTGATGTGTAAAGCACACTGATTCAACCAAAAGAAGCTGGCAGGGAAAGAAATCAGAAGAGGTAGATTAGTTATTTTTTCTTTAAAGAAAGGGGAGACTGCAGTGGCTCCGGACTTTGGTCACACAATGAAACTCATGCAGCAGCTGACCTCTGGACCACTGTGTTTGAAGAACATTTTCAGACAAGCAGATAAAACTTGGGGGAAATAGTAAGGTGAGAGGGTTGAGAAGAAAGAACACTGATGAAGGGATACACTGAGGTAGAGGAGGTGTAGAGAAAGGTGGTGGAGAGTCGAGAGTGGATAGGGTGAGATGGCCAGAAGGATAGGCTTGTCTGTTGACGGTAGCGTGGAGGTTGAGGTTTGGGCAAGAGCAAGAGTCAGCTGGGAACGGCCTGTCAGGAAAAGGCTGTCTCTATTCCTAAGTCCTTAGGTCAAACCATGACAGACAGAATTTGAGAATATACTAGACAGCTGGACTCACCTTTTTAAAGTAAGGACTAGGAGAACAAGACAATGCTCTTTAAATGGCAGTATATATTTGGAATAGCTTTTAGTTTGTAATGACGTGTTAAAACTGGGATTAAATTTCCAGTGAGGCTGAAATATTATCAGATTTTCTCAACTTATATATATAAGCAACCTACATATATGTTTATGGGAACCATTAGACAACCATGTTAAAATGGCATTGTGTTTGAAGCCTATGCATATTTTGGCCATTCGTGGCAACCTAAAAATAGCATTAAAACTCATAATGAACTATTTGCCTGTGAGCTCTTGGTGTCACTTGAAAACATACATTTATTTATGTGTGAGTCCAAATGGGATCAAGACCAACAAAGCAGTATTTTTCATACTGTTGTCTTACTGTTATTCAGAATAAACTGATATGCCCTAAACCACTGCTTTGGAGTGGATTAACAGCAGGGTGGAACCTGAAGTTTGGGTGGGTTAACTGAAATATTTGGTGAGTTATCTAATATGCTTGATGGGTTATTTGAAATATTTGGTGGCTAGGGCGGCATTTGAAATGTTTGCTAGTGTTAGTGCTTACTGTGGCTTAGGTGAAATGTTTGGTTGGGGTTTGTTAGTTTTTGCTATGGCCTAATCACCCTGAATTTATAAGAAAGTAGATGTTAATGAAGGGTTGTTTTGGGTGTGTGAGTGCAGGAAAAGAGAGGGCTGGTTCTGGGACGCTGGGACACACTGTTGAGCTTTCGTGCCATGGGCCCAACTCCACAAAACATCAGTTAGCGAGAGGGTGCCCATCTGATGACCCTATAGACTTGCCTTCACTCCTACACCCACACAGAATTTGTTGATAGTCTTCTTTTGTCTTGGTAGAACGATGTCAGTGGTTGGACAGCTGAGTGGACCCAGCCCCCAGAGGTGACTGCCATTACAAGCCAGTTGGGCCAGCCACTGCTTATCCTGAGTGAATACAATGCAGATGCTGTGTGATGGGTTCAGGGTTGCTTTGTGCTATGAGCATGTTAGGTGTTTATGATGGCATGGCGTGCCCCCCCCCCCCCCCCCCAAATTTAATTGTGTATTATCAACACTGCTATGGGCATAATTTGAAGTGAAGCTGCATGGTGCCTGTGAAGAAGACTGCCCACAGTACTCAGGGCTGACAACAGTTCCCACTCTGCATTTTCTAGTAAAAAAAATAATTGAATCTGTTTTTTCTTAAGATAATTCTTCTAATTTGCTGGTATACATCATGAATTTCAATAACGCAGTTATGAAAATGCTGTTCATAATAGATAAATAAAATAAAAGATTATTTATTGAGGTTGATGGTTTATTTTTGGCATTTTTACATCTGTACATTTTTCCGGGGGGTTAAATTGCAAAGTAAGAGAACATTATAAATGTTCTAGAAAGCATCAGGTATTGACACTACAGTTAAATACTTGGCAACCTGAGTAAAGAGCCAGCTATCATACAACACTCAAAGACTTCTATAATGCTGGCTGCAAGGTAGGGCTACTTGAAGCTAGTTATATTCAAAACATTATGAAAGTGCTAGGAAGGACATATACTCAGTGCAATAGAGACACTGATGTAAATGTAAAAAGTATGAAATATTTTTTCAGACAGTAACAGGCAGCCAGTCTTCTACTTCATACAAACTTCAAGGCCTCAAATACAAAGCAGCATAAGAAATTCTTTCCAGTGAACTGAGCTTTATTTCATCATTTACATGCTTTATACACACTGTCAAACTGAATTTTAACAAAGGTAGCTGTGCCTGAAGGTAGGGTGAGGATGTGGTTTCCATGGTTCACATTGGCTTGTTCAGTTAAGATACTACTGCATTTTTTTTCAAGTAGTTACAAGTGAAGCCCAGTCCCAGACTGTTGACTTGGTAGGTAGTGCAAATGCTCTTGCCAGATAGTCTCACATGAAGACCATCTTTTGTCTTCAACAGAGTTTGTGGAAATGGTGTGAGGTGACTGGGACTTCTACCTTTCCATCATTGTGAATTGCGGAGCTGACTCAGTGAGTGGCCAAAACACTAGTCTGGTATAATGTATCGTGGATTTAAACAGGAGAGAAATGGAAAATGAAGGCTTCATCTGACCCCTGTCTCCTCTTGTTTTTCTGTATGTCCAGTCTCAGTGTCTCTGTCGTTAAAGCAATAATTTGTTTAGATTTCTAAAATGACAATCTCAGCATTTTTTTTCCATATGAATGAGGTGAGCTGGACAGACTGATGGCCACAAAGAACAGTCAGGAAAACTCTGTGCAGCTCTATAGGCAATGAGCTTTCGAAGCCCTGCAGAGTTCAATCAATAGCATGTGTATGGCAATCTGTTCAAGAGGTTCGTGCCTAGATACTGCTGCTCTCACACTTGTAACTGCCTTATGTTATAATGTCAGGGAATCAAATATCGAGGTTGCTTTCAATTTGAAGACTTTTTTTAAATAACAATTTAGATTTTTGTTTGATAAGATTCCTTGTGTCTCTACACAAACTTGTGTGAATTGATTTGGGAAACTGAGCCCTTTGTATAGTTCCAGCCACTCAAATTTGCTGCTCCCAGCTGGAATTCAGCTGATTACCAATCAAATCCCAGCCAGTTCTCAGATGGCATATGTCCTTATCAATCAGGTTACAGACATTATTGGCAGTAGGTCAAATCAGTCAGACCGCTGGACAGTCTGAGTGCTGCTGAGTTACGGCCACAGGTGAAACGTGCCCCATGTGTTTAACCACCATATCCAGTGTCTCTGTGTATGCAGAAATGATTTGCAGTTGCTCACGTGATTGGCTCCAACATCAAGATTTCACTTACTTTGCCTCTTGGGATAATTCTGATTGGTGCGGGACCCAGTCCATTCCTCCAATCAGTTCTTCTGCTGCTTTGTTACTTCATGTACCTGAGCTGTCTTACCAGGTGGCTGTCTTTTGATGTGAACAGCTTGCCTCTCTGTCACTTATTATGTCTGTGTTTGATACTGCTCTCTAAGTGCCTCTAAGGCACTTGCTCTGCTGCCTGGGATTGTCCAGGTCTAGATGATCTGTATTTGTACACACACCTTCTTGTTAGACCGTCAGTTGCCAAGCAACTGAGTGTCTACACCCACTCACACACACACACACACACACCTGTTTTCCTTACGTTATTTTCCAGGGGACCTACAGTACCCTAACCTTAACCAAAACCAATACTTGCTCTAACTTTACACCGCTTTGTTTTCATAAAAGTCGACATCCCCCCCAATGATATACTGTACATATACTATAGTTAATACAAATAAATGTGCACTTGTCAAAATATGAAAATGTTTATGAATTATAAATTGTATTTTAATTTGAGAGAGAGAATTAGAGAATTTATTTTGAAAGCTGGGGACCGTCTGACAACAGTAGTTTCTAACCAAAGGCTACACAGTGAATGAAGACACATTTACATTGTAGTACAGAAAAATTATAGCTGAATATTGTTGTATATTATTAGCTGAATAAACATGTTATAGTACCAGCACTTATTTTTTAATTGTCAAAATAGTTTAACGAATGACATTTGGAATGACATATTAATAGAATTGGTAAAGGACTGAAATGTTAAAACAACACATTCCATGTAAATTAAACTGGATGAAATTCCTCTTTTTTTCAGTCTTCTCAGCATAAAGTCACGGAAATAAGAAAAATACAGTGGAGCTAGATTTTTATTTAATTTATTGTTTGTTGGTTTATGTGGTTTTCTGTTTTATAATTTTTTAAATACACTCTTTTGACCTGTACTAATTCCACAGTTCTTTTTATGGCTATTCAGAAATGAAGTTTTTGCATTTTTTCCTGTAATGTACTGTATGTCTATATACTGTATGTATATTTCATGTGCATATATATGACTGTGAGTGATGCATCTTCATACTGTATGTGCACTGGGGATTCTGGCAGGCAAGATGAGAAAAGAAAGACAGAATTGGGCCAGTGAGTGGCAGAGCTCCCTGAAGCCTCAGTGAGAGTGCCGAGTGTCTGAGGTGGGATGGAGGCCCCTGGGAAACCACTGACATCACTTGGCTTCCTCACATTTGGCAAGACAACCACATGTAAATATTACATCCATCCACACATGCTCACAAATATGCCTGCACTCACACACTGAGTCTGAGCAGAGCTGTCAACTGTAGTGATGCTGTGGCAGACTGAACTATTTCATTCACCTACTCATTATTAAAAGCACATAAGCACAAGCACGGAACAGACAAGAAAAATGTCATACTGAGTGAAACTATTTCAGTTATTCCAGAACATTTAATTTGAAATGAAAGAGCAGTGGCATTTAGAATTAACAGAGAAATTTGGTGTTTTTGCCATGCTTTAATCTAATGTTCCTTTTTGTTATATTCACCAACAATGTGCTGAAATGTTGGGATGTGGTGAAATTTCTGAAAAGAAGTAAGATTGAAATGAACATACAGACAGTCCAGTAACCAACAGGCTGCAGACCAGCTTTTATGGAAAAGAAACAAAGGTGAATGATACAATGGTTTCCTAAACTGTCCATTGTATCACCCATCCCTGTTTAAAGAAATTTTTCCTGGTTCAGCTTTAACCTAAGGTACTGTACTTTTGTAGTTGTGTCTGCTTACCTTAGATTTGACTTACATATCAATCTTATCTCAGATGGCTGTTACAGCCATAGGTTGTCATCTGTCATTTTTGATTGGTTGCAACTGTCAAGAGCCATAATGTGAGCCTACCGAAGGGTAAATACACTGTCCAGCCACTTTATTAAATACAACTGTTCAACTGTAGGCACTTCAATGCACCTTAACATCTGTCTTTTATGAAGCTCAAAATGTTTCAGTTTCAGCTTTGGCGGAAGTGCTGCATTGAAGTGCATGCAATTGTACAGGTGTACCTAATAAAGTGGCCGGTCAGTGTAAGTGGGAATAGAGTGAGAGCAGAGCCACTTGAGAGTAGTGTACTATAGATGAATGCAAAGAACAGCTTTTTGTGAAGGCTGAAAATGAAGTAGACACATTTTCTTTAGCTTCTGTCTGTAGTTAACTTGAACAGAAACTGAATTGTGATGAACAAGGGAAGCAGCAACAAGAAGCTAGTCAAGTTCACCAGTGTTCAGTAAGACCTGCATCATTTTCTATTTGATGGCAATCAAGATATTCAGATAAATCTATAAGCTTTCAAAAGCCCAACTTCCTGGATTATGTCTCATGTCCTCTCCTGTACCTGAAGAAACACACACCTACCACCACAGCAGCTTTGTAGTTTTACACAAGCTGAATGACCTTGTCCCATGATGAATGATTCAGTTACTGTTTCTTAGGGAATACACTGTCTTAAAGCTACAGTAAATCTGCCCAACACTCAATTCTCAATACATAACGGTGCATTAAAAATTGATTGTGTTATCGTGACCCACAACAATGAAAAACCAAGAAAGTAAAGTAATTTGTGGCAACATCTCCAAGACCATCACGCTGAGCACAGGGGCTCTGCAGGGGTGTGTGCTCAGCCCACTGCTCTTCACACTGCTGACCCACAACTGTGTGCCAACCTACAGCATCGACCACATTTTCAAGTTTGCGGATGAGATGACTATAGTTGGCCTCATTACCAACAATAATGAGGCCAACTACAGGAGTGAGGTGTGCCAACTGGCCTAGTGGTGTACGGACAATAACCTCTCCCTCAATGTGGGGAAGACTAAAGAGATTGTTGTGGACTTCAGGAGAAAACCTGTAAAGCATCCCCCACTGAACATTGACGGTGCTGTAGTGGAGAGAGTGAGCAGCCCCAAGTTCCTTGGGGTGCACATCTCTGAGGATCTCTCCTGGACCAACAACACCACATCACTGCCCAAGAAAGCTCAATCATGCCTCTGCTTCCTCCGCAATCTGAGGAGAACCAGTGTCCCACCCCCCCATCATGTGCTCCTTCTACCGGGGCACCATTGAGAGTGTCATCACTGGCTGCATCAAACAGCCAGCAAGATCATCGGTGCCTCTGCCTTCCCTCACAGACATCTTCAACACTCACAGAGTCATCAGTATTGCTGATGACACCTCCCACCCCTCACACTCCCACTTCAGACTCCTATCTTCAAGGAAAAGGTATTGGAGTCTTCACACCCATTCCACCAGACTTAAAAACAGCTTCATCCTCCAGGCTGTGAGGATGCTGAATGCTCCCCCCCTCTGCCCCCCACCCCTAGACTGTGACCCACCACAGAACATAAAAAGACTACCTCTGCTGTTTTGCACAAACCCAGTACATTCCCCCTTCTTGTTATATTAAATCTGCTCCTGACCGTTTTTACTGTCAAATCTGCTGCTGTTGGTCATTTGCACTACTGTCCATGCGCATCTCAATCTCACAACCATCTGACAATCTTCTTGTTATTATTTGCACTCCTGTCACTGATTGCACATGGTTTGAGCCATAGCCTGTTAGGTTGTACTGTTTAGTTTTATCCTAATCACTTTGATTTAGTTTTCTTATTCTTTTTAGTCTATTTTTACTGTACTTTTATTCTATTTTAGTTTCCTAAATGGTATGGCATTCAATACTAGGTGAGAGAGAAACAGTATTTTGATTTTCTGTATGTCCTGCACATATAGTGAATTGACAATAAACATCTTTGATCTTGATCTTGAAATGGTTGTGTACCTGCACTTAGTTATTATCTTACACATACAACTTCCCTTTTGCAGTAGCACTCAACAGAAAGTGTATGGCATGTAGCCTACCCATCGTGCACCATTGCTCTTTCTGGTTCTGTTGCTGGCTTGTTCAGTCACACATGGCCACATATCTAATTTCACATTACAAGTAACAGCGCATAAAATTCAATTTGTTTTTGTTTCCCTGCCATTTAGTGCAATTTCCATAAAATGAGAGTGGCTGACATCCAAAATCAATGGCTGTTTCCAAACCCCCAAGACTAATGGGGTAGATAGCAAAAACCGCAAGATAATTGTTGAGGAATGTCCTTGAAATGTGTGTCAATCTCTATCCCTCACTCTGTCCTTAACCTTCTCTCTTTTATTTACGCTGTTCTCTTGACTGCTTCTTGATGAATAATGACATGGGTTTGGAGTTTTTACAGTCATGCTTAACTAAACCAAAACTGGACCCTGGGTATTCCAGTATTCATAATTCACAGATAATGCATTGTAATATGCAAAACTGTTCTACTACAATGAAGCAATGTGACTGCCAGGATGCCTATAGGCTTGCCATATGTGTACACCACCTGAAACTTAATGAGCTGGTCAATGGACACCCCTTTTTTCTCTGTCAAGGTTGTGACCAAAGAAAGCTACAAAGCTGTCAACATCTGGCAGATTCACTGGCCCCTCCCCCCTCAGTGGATTACATGCTCTAACTTGCAGAGCTCCAGAGAGATACAAGGCTGCAGTAGTTTCATCTGAACATCACATTGTAAAATGGTTCAATTCTCTCTGTCCACTGAAGAATGTCTCAGTTGCATTTCTTTGTTGTGTTCACCATGTTTTCCATCCCAGCTTTTAGCAATCTACGCATATACTGTAGAAATTAGACTAACTCCCTTGCTGAAAAAACATAGAAAAAATCAACTGGACTTGGTTTTAGGTCCAATACATTTCATGTCTCATCCAAGAGACTTCATCAGTTCATCATATCAGTAATGTTTTTTCATCTCACTATGACCTGGATGATTGAGAATCTGCACAGACTAACTCCTTTAGTCATATTATCTGTTCGCACCATTTTTTTCACCACAATTATAGCTCCATCTGTCGTTCTCATAGATCACCTGAGTGTCTCAGATCTCAACCTACCTCAGTATCTCAAAATGGATGATGGAATTCCCCTTCGGTCTGTCTAAGACTGAACTCCTGGTCATCCCGGTCAGTCCATCTGTTCAGCACAGCAGTATTATCCAGCTCTGCCTCACCCTCAGTAATAAAATGATATAAGATCAGAAAGGTGAGGTGTTTTCTGACTGAGCATTCTGCTCATTTTGCACATGCCCTGGCTATCTGTAGCTTTGCCTGCAGCCCTGCCAGTCCCCTGTGGCAGGGCTGCCAGGATGCACAGTAAAACCTCCACAAATGATTCAAAGTGTGGCAGAACATCTGGTCTTCAACTAGTCAAAGACAGATTATGTCATTCCACTTTTTATTACTCTCAGCAGAATCCCACTCTGCCCTAAATTATTACTGGTAGACCTACCTCCTCTGAGACTATTTATTCACTTGTGTCTTTTATCAATCAATACCACTGTAGCTTTTTTCTTAAAAAAAAGGTCATTTACTAGGCACTTATATGTTACTTTATGCATTTACAGCCTTATGGTGTATGTGGAACATGGAGTCACTTATTCTCAAAGGCATTCTGAATGTACCTCACCTGCAACCAAATGACTAAAAGTAAAATGGATACTGGATTCAAGTATGGCTTGAAAAATATGATGTTTTCTCTGTCATATGATCCATTACATTTAATAACTAGGTATCAAATAGGGTACTATTTACTAAGTATACTAAGTAGTGTATATCACAGGATATTTTATATAAAATATAAAATTAGTTATAACTAAACGTCACTGTATCACAGCTCTCTCCATACAAAGCAACCCAATTGATTTTGTTGCTATGAACTATGTTAATGGATTTAGAGATGGCAAGCATTAATTTAACAAAGCCAGTCTAGACTGACGCACCATTATTCATTTATTGTATTTAGTAGGAAAAGAACACTTCAGTGAGTTTTTACAATCCAAATGTAATTACTGACAGGATTCTGCAAAGACACATCTTGTTCGTTTAAACCATACTTTAGGTCTATTTCTGTTTTGGGTTTAAAATGCAGAGCATCAGGAAACTGAGGTACAAGACAGTACAGGACTGGTGAGAGTAGAGCTTCTTGGATGAGTTTTATGATGTGGAGTCAACAGAGAAATTCAATAAACAATAAACCTATGGGTATCTGTGTCATCAGGGCAGAGCCCAAGGGCATAGGGATTTACTCAACTAAAAGAAAAGGCTTTAACAGATCCTTCCATACAAACACTGGTGGATGACAATATTGGTTAGACTAAACTAAAACAGAAAAGACCAGAATTTATTGTGCACTTAGTGTTGCATTAGTTGAATAATATAGGAAAAGACTGCATACAGAGCATGGCTCATGTGAATCCCTTAAAGCAGTGGTCCCCAACCTTGTTATCACTGCGGACCGGTCAACGCTTGACAATTTTCCTGCGGACCGGGGGGACGGGGGGGTACGTAGATTGCGTATATTGTAAATATAATAATAAATGTGAATTCACTGTGTACTTGTATGCAACTTTATTAGCAGCTTCCTCGTAACACAGTTGTCATTTTCCCCTGAAGTGACAGATTGAGTTCATTGAGCAGGCTGAATATGTCGCACAAGTAAGCCAGTTTTGGCGCTCAAGTGACCGAGATGTAACCGAGAGAATGCGGTCATTTTTCAAAATAAAAGATCGTTCATACTCAGATAATAAGTAAAACGGAAATAATTAATGATTTCTTGTGCGGCCCGGTACCAATTGATCCACGGACCGGTACCGGTCCGCGGCCCGGGGGTTGGGGACCACTGCCTTAAAGAAACTCAATGCACATTTGTGCAAAGATGTGGTTATAACAAATCACAATACTAAATGATACTGAGTTGTTATATAGCAACTCAGTATCATTTAGTATCAATATATTAGCTGCAATCACGTTTTGGCAAAGAGAATACTGTAAGTTACAGGTTATACAGTACTAGCATTTTTGAGGTACTGGAACAGGTAAAAAAAAATACTGGCTGGTTGATCATTAAAATATTACTCACTGGAGTGAAATTAAGGTAATCTGAGGCAGAAAAACACTTTTGTTATTGTGACATTAGTTTTAATCACATTGTGGCAAAGAGAATACATCAGTTTGTGGTTGTACTGGCCCTTTAGAAGTACTTAAACTGGTACAATGTTCTATATGGTTAACAACCTTAAACCCATAAGAGTGAAATAAAGTTAATCGGAGATAGAATACCCCTTTCAGTATCAAGATTATTGCTTTATTTACTTTCTGGCAAGAAAAACTTTGGTTTACTCATTATACTGGCCCTTTAGAAGTAATAAAACTGGTACAAAGCTGAATGGTTGATAATCTTTAAAATATAACTTATATAACTTATAACTTTCTACTTCAGGAGAAAGATATTAGCTTTATTTGCTTTTTTGGAAATTACAGTACTACATTTTTTCTTGCTGTACTGCATCCTTAGAGGTACTTAGATGAAAAATACAGTTTTAATAGAATGATTGCAAAATGGACAATTTTCTTTATTTATTATCCAACCCTATTCAGGCCAATGCAAAAAACTGAACCATGTGGTGCTCCACAAGGTATCTCTACTCAGTGAAAGCTGGTGGAAAGTAATTTTTTCTACATTTTTCCAGGAATTATAAACTCCAAATGGGTCTGTAATTACTGACATTGAAAAAGTCCAGACTACTCTGTTTTTCAGTAAAGGACTGACAGAAGCAGGGTTGCAGTTAATTGGAAAAGCGCTAGCTGTAGATAGTGGTGATGGGATTGTAGATTGTCATAGTTATGCCGTACTTGGAAAACTACAATAATTAATGACAGAAACTGTCAAGTGCTTCCAGGACAAAATACAGGTTGATTATTAAGCATTCATTGCTGCAAGAGGGTCTTATATTCATTATACGTTGTCAGAAGAAATGACAAAATAATAATAATAATAATAAAGTTGTATATTGTAGCAAAATGTGAATGCTATCATAGTTTTTGAGGGTGCATGTTTGGCATTAGCTTTGATTAAATTAACATGAATTTACAACTTGTTAAAGGTCAAGGTTCTGCTAAGAGAATCACCCGTTTTCTCCTATAAAAGAAGAATCCTTTTGATGCACTTAACTGGCAGCATCACCTACTTTTAATATTGTGTAACTTTGTACGCAAACTGAGAGAAAGTGGTATATTGTTGGCTAGATCTTCTTTCTTTTAATAAATCTTTACAACCCCAAGTTTTTGTACCACCTTTTGGTGGTACAATCCCCTTGTGCCAGGCTGAAACCACAGCAGGTTCAGCCAAGTAAAAAAAAAAAGAAAAAAAAAAACAAAAACACATGAGAGATTGGTAAATAGCAGAAATTGGTAAACATCTATTTGTTGAACAAAGTTTGCCCAAAATAAATCCACATGTAAGGTTTAATGTATTGAACCTTACAACACTTTCTGTGGTCGGAAATTGTGGACACCATATTCTCTGAGTATCCCATGACTTTGACTGTGAATCAGAAACCCTAAGAATTAGAAATATTATGTTGATGCTTGACAATTAAATATTATGGCAGGGGACCAAAGATGAGACAGAAGACTCAAGATGCAAACTCAAATTAATGGGTGCTATAAAAGGACCTTTATTTCTAAGAGTAATGTAGTTGTCAGGTTCACCAGGAAGGAGTGGTCCTCCAGGAATCCAGGTACAGGATCAGTATGCAGGGGAGAGATGAGTGGGAGGTCCACAAGTCTGGCGAAGTCCTGGGAGGCTGACGGGCCCGGGAAGACGTTGCCTTGGGGGAACAGGTAATGGGGTGTAGCAGACTGCCTAGCTGTCCAGGTGGCAGTTCACAGGGCTGTGGGTAGCCTGCTCGGTGTCACGGTTGCAGGTGAGCTGGGAGTCGCTGGTCTGGAGCTGCCCAGGTGTGGTGAGGGTTAACAGGTGAGTCTGGTCTCCAGACTGGAGGTAGCCAGCAGGGGTGTCGAGGGTCCACTGGCGTCATTTGGGAGGTGCTCAGGCAGAAGCGAGGCGCACAGGTTAGTGGCCAACCCCAGAATCATGTAATGGCATTGTCGGGGGAAAACCAGGCAGGTATGAAGGACACAGGTAATACTTTCTAGTTCGACTGTTTAAATGTGGAGAGAGCAACTAACTGACTGGCAAGGGTGACACAGCAGAGCTTTGGCTAAATACCGGCCGAAAAGATGGGACTGATTAGCTCCTTGCCAGCCTACACCCCATTACTCGCTCCACCATCCCAAAGAGAGAGAAAGGAGACAGCTCCGCGACCTCACATTAAATACCTGACCTTTCAATTGATATAAAGCTGGTGTCTTGGGATCTGGGCTTTTTAGGACAGTATACCATCAGCAATATTTAATATAATCCCTTTGTGTAATTTAAAAGTAGAGGCATCATGTTGCTTAATATAAAAATATATTTTTTTAAATTACCATCTATTGTTTCATTAGCTGATGGAGATCAACATCATGCAACAATTTAATGTTTCCCCACCCTTGCTGCTATGCAACAAGTGGCGTAGTGACATGGCCGACAGAAGCACAGCTACTAATTTGTCCTTCTGAGGTTAATTTGTGCTGAATCACTCTTTATCTTGCAATCTTGCACCAGATATAATTTGTGTTGCTCCGGGCTGTTCACCCATTTGATACTGTGTGCCTGTTACACTGAATGTGGCTTCCAGTGGTTACATTTATAGATGATAAGGAGGTTCTACAGGCAGACAGTGGTTCTTAATGAAAGGATAAGTCTTCCAAAAAGTCGATTTGATGCATTCTTGCAGCCTGCTCTAGTTTATGACTCCCTGCATGTTGTGCGTGTACAATATGCAACAGAGTGTCTTGTGGATTGTGTGTTCCTCTTTCAGCTGGAGTGTTTGGAAGCCTCTGTGTGATCATAGCAGGGTGTGAGTGAGCAGGCACAGCAAGAAAACAAAGCAGCCTCATTAAATTTTGCTGAAGGAAGGTTAGCCACTGCAGCAGAGATGTTTCAGCTATTGTATACTGTAAGTTCACAGCACAAGAGTGGCTCACAACGTCATGGAATTCTTTTTAGACTGCTGTCCTTGATTCATTGTTGTGAGGCTTCTGTTCTCTTTTTTCTATCAGTAAATTGTGTTATGACATTCACAAAATCCTAGAGCAGCCTACCAAAGGATTTGACACACAGGTAAAATGCTTTGAGTCAGCATTGCAACAAGATACAAAGATAAAAACCTAAATGTAACACCAATGAATTTTCTAAACTGCATGAGACCTGATATCAAAATAAATTAAATACTTCTCACAAATAACCAACATGCTGCGTGAACTGACATCCTAATTACACATTCATATTCTGTAGTTGCACTTAGTTACTTAATAAATCTTTCACAGACATTATTCAGAACTCTAAAAATCAGTGTAAATTTGCCCACAAAAATCAAGATGGATGTAATCACATTCTTTGATCCAGCCAATAGAGATGCACATGCCGTATCTGATCAATAACACTAGCTGACTATTGTGATTATCAAGAGCGACATCCCACTTATTTATGCATATTGTTTTCTATTTACCAAACTTATCATCGCATTGTTTTTTGTTTGTTTTTCTTTTTTTTGTAAATAAAAAAACCCAGCCTTCCTGTTAATGCCCAGCCATGTGAGCATCGCCTGTCTGTCACCTTCCTGTGATTCCTCTAATCAGTTCTCTGGTAGGCCATGTATACCTATCCAACATCAGCTCACTTTGCCCGAATAGCGTATTCTGTATTCTTAGCCTCAGTGTTCAGTTCTAGTTTTTTGTACTAGATTATATTTTCTGATTGTCTCCCTGCTCCCCTTTTTGATTGGTTGGCCCAAACTGAATTAGCAGTATCTGTATAAACCACACATAAAGACTGTTTTCACTTCAATGACTGGTCAGTAACAGCTGGAGTTCTGACAGGACCACCCAGCCAGTCCCATGAGAATGCCAATTATTGTGTTTTTCTACAAAACCAGCATGGGTAGCATAAAGCTGCTTGCACCGTTTCCTGTATCGGCAATGCAATTTGCACTGAAAAAGCCAAAAAAGAAGGGAAAAAGCTCTGAGGTTGGATCCCGCACTCAGAGGCATGTAGTACTATAGAGCCTACAGAGGGAATTGGAAGTAAGGGAGTTTTGTGAACTGGACCTAACTACTAACAGTGTATAGTGAGATTTTTTGGTATTAAATAACTATTTCCTGTTTCCCACAAGTTTGTTGAGTTAACACTTGATAAAGCTGATGTTGTATGCAAAGAAACTAGATTATGGATCAGGCCACGTATTTCTGTCCAAACCTGACTCGTGCCTGAGAGTGTAGCATCCAAACCCGAACCTGACCCAACAAGCTTATAGTATATAATGGCCAAACCCAACCGCAGCCCGACGCAGTTGAGTTTATACAGTGTTTTACCCCTTATCATTAAATGAAGCAGATGTTTGAGTGCTCCAGCCATCTAGCCTAAAGTCTGACCTACATTTCTGAACCCAACCTGGACCTGAACATAAATTTCTGTGAAAACCCAGTCTGAAGCTTGGGTGCCAATCTGGATTGGTTCAGGTATCCACAAAATAAAAACAGTTACTGTTTGTGGTTTTTGAGGCATACAAGGCTCCTGTAGCACTTACCAGAGAGGGGGGGTTGACAGTGGACTGTAATGATTTTTGCTGCCAGTTTCCTAACTTGGGAGGTGTAGGAATACAGTTGAAGATCAAAATCAGTTCTGTTAATTGCAGCCTGTTCTGATTTGTGGCTGGTCCAAACCAGACTGTCAGTGACGTGCAGAGAGCAGACTCAGAAGATATTTTCTGGGTTTAAGAGTCAGAGGACAAGAAATAAAAATGCTCCTCAGCAATAAAGAAACAATTATGTGGATTGTGGAATGGCAAAAGTCAGCTTTTTGAACTGTAAAGAAAAGTGCGTAAAATATTATTTTCCTAAAGAAACTGTCTTCATCTGATGCCTTAGTGTGTAAGCAGAGACAGACTTTTGGGAGCCAAGATTATCATAGCTACAACCCAAGGGCAAACTGGCCATCTGGACTACCGGGATGTTTCCCAGGGCTCTGCTACATAATTTGTGCAACTGCAATCAAAAAACAAAACAAAAAACAAAGAAATACACAGTGCTGTGCTGCGCTTACTGTTCAGTGGGATCAAAAGGGCTGCTCGTGCCAGTGTCTGAGTCAGTAACTTTACAGAGAAAATAAAGCTATCAAACATAAGGAAAGGCTGACAAGCACAAGGAAAACGTAAATAAAAGAAAGAGAAGTTCTGCATGTAGCACTGTAGGACAAGAATAGCAGAGAATATTTAGGACCACAAGCGACTGAGTGCATTGAAACATGTTTGCATTTGAAGCAGTAGTTTTAAAACAACAGGAATTAGATAAACTACCTTTAGGAAATGGGATAACTCATGATATTAGGCTTAGTTCAATGCAATGGTTTCACCAGACATAATAATCCACTAAGCAAACACAGTATTTTGTTTGGGCAATTGACTTAGACCAGCCCATTCTCATTGCAAGAGTGTCACATACTGACACTTGTCAAGAATGCATCTCATACACATGCTAAATGGTTTTCAACAGTGCTCACCCACTCGCATCAGTATTTGAGGCCCAGAGCAACGGGTTCAGTCATGTATTTACAGTGACATACTGTAATATATGAAGGGAGAAAGTCTGCATTAGGAGAAGGTTGGATTGGATGGGTTGGACAAACATCAGACTTTCTACAAGAGAGATGTTTTTGAGGACAGGGACATCGAAGGTAACCTTAAGTCTCTGTATGAGTCGTCAAATGGTACTTGGCGAAATGTCAGTATTTGACACACTAAGATGAGAATGTGTTGCCTCCATTTCCCTTGTGGAGCTTCGTTCTTCCACGAGTCTATGAACAAAAGTTTTGAGCATGTACCTAGTTGTGAAAGTTTGTCTTCCTTACAAATTCATAAATCACAACAATACTGCAAATAACAACTATAACATTATATGGTTTTATAATTCTACTAGTAGAACTCTTATTATTATCATTTAATTGCATTGCACATTCATATTGTTCCACAAACTATGATGTATTTTTACCTCCATAATTTTTGTCTCACTTTCCTAGCTCTACATAATATTGAGACCACGTTGTCTGTCATCATTCCAGTGAGCTCTGCATTGTTAAATTAATGTGCCACCAAGGCTTCTTATATATATATCTTATAGCTCTGAGATAAAACAATTTAATAAAGGTTGTCATACTTTTTATATCTTCTTATTTCCTGGCAGTACTTGCCTTTCACCTTCGCATTATGTGTCCCCATTGGTTCAGATGCTGGTCCTCTTAGGTGCCCTGTTTGGTTCAGTTCTCTCCTCCACGATCACCTCTCTGCATATTGGCCAGCAGTCTGTAGTCACTCCAGCACTGTTGTTACTTACCTGTTTAGCTGCTGACCTGTTTCTGCCCATGGACTCTGCTTGCCCCCTTGTGGTACAAACCTTTGTGTGTGAACTTTGCTACTCACCTCAGACATTATATTTTGTCTCTGCTCCCCTATCTACCACTGGAGCTCTGTCAGTCCCCCATTGGCGTGTTGCCTACTCAGATTTAGTGCTGTGCTTTGACCTATTTGCCTGCATCCAGCTCTACATGAAGAGAACAGAGGCCAGCAGTGAAAGATCAATGAAAGTTGAGAGGCAGCTGATTGAATAAGGGGAAAGATTTCTAATAAATTCTACAAGACTGCTCTCTCCCTGTTACTGTCTGCTTTTCTCACTCTCAGACCTTGCTCATTTAATGACCTATGTAGCCTTTGACAAGCAGCTCCCAAATCTACTGTACCTTCATACTATCTGTTCCATTCAGATAGGCCTCCCCTCTGGTGGCCTCAGCTGACTTCCACTTCTTCTGCAATATTTATCTTGCTGGAGCCTATTTACCTTTCATTTTGATCTTGAAAGACATGGTAATGAATAAATATTTGTAGTGGAACAGTGACTAAAGTGTGACAAAAAGAGTGGGTGGCATAGAAACTGAACCATACTCAAAGAGGTGTCTGAAGAAGATGAGATAATAGAGTGTGCATGGATTTGTGCACACAAGCATGCCTGGAGATGGTGGCATGAACCATATTCAGTGGCTCATACTAGATGATTGGCCACATAATGTGAGCTAGAGCCAGTCCTATAAAAATGAGCTCAAAGACACACACACACACTAAAAGACCGCCTTATATTCCTATTTTAAACTCTACTTGACAGAAATGCATTATTTTCCATGCAATTTGAAGTGTATTTTATTTTAAATTACACTGTTTGATCCCAAGTTCCTGGACCAGACCCCAGAATGACATGTTTTAGCATTTATTTATACATGTTTATATTTATTTAACCTTTATTTTACTAGAAAAAAAAACCTCATTGAGATAGAATTTTACAAGTTCTGTCCTGCCAAAGACAGGCAGTAATACCATAAATAAAAGTTTTACATATACAAGCATGACAGCCTCACTTTAGTCTAATAAATAACAAATCATAAACCCCATAAAATGATGAACAAAGAGTACAATTAATTGCGTTTTTCATTTTCACGTAGACATACAGCAGTGAGAAAACGTATTTGAAACCTTTGAAATTACTTTTTGACTGGATTGTCTTGGCAGATTTATAAGTTTTTCTCACAGCCATTGTTTTCCATCAGTTTCTGTATGATACCAAAATCAACTATTCTCCAGTCTTTTACACACATACCGTACATACAATCTTGCATCTTTAAGCTGACATTGTGTATCACTGGTTCATTGTTTGCCCATGATTACCAAACCCACTCATGTTCTATTTCTAACCGTGGCAAACATAACATGTCCCTCATAACACACAACTTTCCACTGACATTAGAGACCAATGCAAACAACATAGTTACAATACATCATAACAAAACATATAGGGGTCATTTCTGTGTCGCCACTTCTCATTTAATTTGCTTTGAGCCTATTCTAGAGAATGTCTTGTTGTAGGCTTTAAAGTCACCACATCACAGCGGGTACACTGCTTATAGAAAGGAGGGAAGAACATGGGATCATTGAGTTTATGAAAAAAAAAGTCCCACTGGACATTAAATTCATATTTTGTCCTGAGATGAGGTTTTTAAGAAAAGTGTGGTATCCAAAATGAAAAAAGTTCATTTTCTGGGGAAAATTTATATTTATAGTAATAGAATCAGCTCTTGTGTATATAAAACATTATGACAGCATGCGCAAAATAATAAAGTACATAGTGAAAATTTAGGTCAAATTACATGCCAGTGTCCAGTGGTTAAGTGCAGGGTGAATTAATGGGAATCTATCACAATAATTAGTTTGTATGAAATGTATAATAAGCTTTGTTGTAGAATCAAACTGTGTTCTGAACCTGAAACATGGGGGGGACTGGAGCCAATCTCAGCTGGCATTGGGCAAGAGGCAGGGTCCACCCTGGACAGGTCACCAGTCTATCACAGGGCTGACATGGAGACAAACAACCATACACGCTCATTCTCACTCCTGCAGACAATTTAGTGTCACTAGTGAACCTAAGCTGCATGTGGGGGGAAGCCGGAGTACCTGGAGAGAACCCACGCAGGCACAGGGAGAACATGCAAACTCCACACAGAAAAGCCTCGGGTCAGCCGTGAGGCAACAGCGCTAACCGCTGCATCACTGTGCTGCCCACAACAGGACCATGCAGATCAGAATTTATTAATTATAAATTATACAGTAACAGATGAACATTTGCTTCAAGGGAGAAAAGGTAGCACTCTACTTAGAAAAGGTAGGAATTTAGTTTTTGAGCTCATATTTACTCATCTGGTGCTTATGTGAATTATATGGAAATGCTCAGCTGGTGGTGCAACATGCTGTGCTGTACAGAGAAAAATTCAGAATGTGTACTAGTAAAATGTTTCTTCTGTGTGAATCTATATTCAATAATACGTTGTCTGCCAATTTATTGTTTATAAGCAGTATATGAACATTTAGCTGATGATGATTTTTGACAAACTGTGATGTTGATATAAGGGCAGTTTTAAGGTTTGATTAAACCACACATTTGTTAATAATTATAACTTCACTGTTTTATATGATTATAAACAAAATTAAAGCTAAATCCTAAAAGGCAAGAAAGAAATCAAAGCCTTTACCTCCCATCTTGCAATTTCCATTGTCCAAATGATCACTTATATGTTTGATTACCTGTTGTGCCACAAGTATTGGTCCATATTTTCATGGAGAATATTCAGAGTGCCAAAGTCTGGACAGCCTGTGTCAGTGGGACTGCAGTATTGATAATGACTTCCCATTAAAGTTTGGCTGTTCTTAGAGCATATGCAGTTACATATGCAGATTACTGTGGCTGAAAAAAGTGTAATCCATGCTCCTGCATTCTATCTAATGAGAATCCCCAGAGACCACAGATGTCTTTAAAAAGAACACGGTGGCTTGCCCCAGCATGTGGTACTATTGATTGGCCACACATTCCAATTACATCCCTACATTAGTATACAGGAGAGTACTGGCAGCCATATGGGGGAAGCCATTCCATTGTACTTCAAGCTGCTATGGTGCACCTCTTAAGATGAGTAAATCTGTTTACACACGCCAGGACACGAGAACAAGATCTATTTCCTGGATTAAAAGTAGCATCCGTGGTAGAGTGGGTGAGAACACGGACTGTCCAGTTCTCAGTTTTGTTTGCATTCTGGATGTATTTTGTGTTGGTAAAGCCATCTTTAGCCCAGTGTAGCACATTTTAGACATTTGTGTGCAACCCATACAGTTAATTCATTTAGCAGCACCTGTTTCATCAAAGATTTAGGGACTGTAACATCATCACTGGATGCATAGAAGGCATTTGATAGGATTCAATGCCACATTGAAGAGAATATTTCCTTCAGTGGATAAAAACGGTTTACCAACCCACCCAGGGCTGTTGTCATTAGCAATGCAATAGTTTCTCCAAACCTTACTCAGCACTAGGCAAGTATGCATACTAACGCCATCACGTCTCCCAGACATCCCCCTTCTTTTATGTGAATAATTGGTATCTAGATATCATCTGGAGGCTCAGTACATATGAAACAACAAATATGGATGCATGTGTTTTGTGTCAGCTTGAAATCCACAATTCTTAACTGGTACAGAATTGACCTTATAGAGTTGGTCTCGAATATTTTGTCCTGTGTGTCATTCTCAGTGGACACCTCTGATGGAAATTATTGAATTTATGACAGTGACAGTATAAGGAGAGGATCCACTGATTCAAAATCAGCAGGAGTTCATGTCCCTGGGATAAAGATGCTTCCACACTAAGTCTGGGAAACCAAACTGAACACAGTTGGGTGGGTGTGTGAAAGCTGTCAGGACATTACTGTACAGCAAAGCAACACAGCAGCTCCAGCTCTGGTAAACTGATGCTGGAAGGGAGGCAGATGGACTGTATGCAGCACTCTTTGGCTTTAGGTTTCTTTTCAGCTTAATGTTGATGGATTGAGTCGAGAACCTCGGCTTCATCTTGCAAAGCCCCCAGCTGTCACGTAGTCAGGTGAAGGCAGCACATCAAGGACAATGGGGGTATTAAACATGCTGCATACAGAAAGTTCTGCTGCCTTTAGCGAGAAGTCTGACAGACAGGAGCACTTAGAAGAAACTAAGAAAGACAAATACAGCTGCCACACAGTAGATAGGCTTGAGACAGCTGGATATTTTGTCAGACGAGTCTTATGTTGAGATTAATATTGTTGCTCACATTGATATGAGTTTCATTAAGTAGAATCCACTGAGAAACGATTGCTGCCTGCTGCTCGCAGCATGGTGAAGAGCTTCACAGCTCACACTGACAGTTTCCCTTTGTTAGCAGTTGAATGTCTCATCAGAGATTATTAAAATCAAATCAATTACACAGTGAGTTATAATCTGCGCAATTATAACCTGAAGTGTAGAATCAGATTCACCTCTTCCCCATTCAAAGGGATATGTTTAGTTTCAGAAATGTGGGTGACACAATGCAATAAAATCAATAAATTAATTAATAAATACATACATAACCAGGGTGGGTGTCTTCTCTAAAAGTGGAAGGAAAGTGGTGAGGTTTTTGAGTTCACATGTCAGAGTTAAATCAGCCTAAAC
>NW_018128099.1:510016-523749 GCF_001952655.1 Monopterus albus
TGTTCCTATTACCACAAGGACCACTTGTGCCTTCACCTTCCACATCTTTTCTAGCTCTTCTTTCAGCCCTTGGTATTTCTCAAGCTTCTCGTGTTCCTTCTTCCAGATGTTGCTATCACTTGGGATTGCTACATCTATCACTACGGCCTTCTTCTTCTGTTTGTCCACCACTACTATGTGTGGTTGGTTGGCCATTACCAGTTTGTCAGTTTGTATCTTGAAGCCCCACAGGATCTTATCTTGGTCATTCTCAACCACCCTTGGGGGTGTATCCCATTTTGACTTTGGGACTTCTAGCCTGTACTCGGCACAGATGTTTCTGGAGACCATATAGTTTGTGTGTTTGGTTGGTTTTAGTTTATAGGGTCCCTGATAGCCCTGATAGACTAGTGGTTAGGGCACAGTGCACTCACTGCTGTGGCCCAGATTTGAGTCAGGGTTCCGCCAGGAAGGGCATCTGGCGTAAAACACATGCTAAACATTTTTTTGTATTTGAATTAAAAAGAAACATTGACTAAGGTTAAAGCACTGACCAAGCTTTAAAGGACCATAACAGTGATCTAACATGTCTGCTGACAACTTCCACTCATGTCAGTGAGTTCCCAAAACTTGCTGTACTGTATTTTAGCTTTTGTAATAATTTGCAGAATTGTTGTAACTTAAAAAATGAGATGTCTGCATGATACACCCACTCTAAAACTTTGTGCTTTGCTTCACAGAGCACATTAATAACTAATGGTAATAAAGTTTGTGCTTACAAAACTACCTTTAAAGCTGGAACCACCGTAGCAGAGATATCCTCTGCAGCTCCGTGTTGGATCATTAGCAGGACAGATGGCCCACCTTTGAGTACATCTGACTAGACAGACTGCTTTATGAAGAAAAACATGTTTCAGACCAAAACATTCCCGACTGGTATGATATCAGCAGCTTTAACTGTGTACTTGGCAAGAGACAGTTGAAACCATCGGATGTATGGTTCCTCGGTGTGAAAGCTACATAATGCTGATCTTCCAGAATACCATATCAACACACCAAAGGAGCTATGGCAAGGACTTCTACACGGGTAAAAAAAAAAATTTAATTAAAAAATATTTTTTTAAGTAAAACATAAACAAACCAAGGAAACGAGTCTAACTCGCAAGGATTCAGCTGACTGAAAGCAGTAACGATGTGTTTCATTTTGATGCGTTAGCTCTGTCAAGCAAACATCTGTGAGTTGATTTGACAGTGTGCCAGACAGAACCAAAACCAGTGAGCCTGTGGAAAGGATGAAAATTTCACTTGTACTATTACTGCAATGGTTGTCATTAATGTACCTTGTAAGCACACAGGATACACTGGCAGAACCACAGCAATAGTCCTTCAGGCTGTTTGATTGTGTTCACATCTATACTGAAAGAAGCAGATGCAGCATCTTGGCACAAGCACCTGATCTGAGTTTATCTTAGATTAAACTCTGTGTAATCCCATATATTGGTTGCACTCAAGTATGTTGTTAGGGGACCAACAAATACAGAATTCTTCAAGAATCATAGAAAGTAATGCTAAGGCTGGCAATATTTAGTTTACTCTAATGGAAAACCTTGTGACCTGCGTCCACCTATCTGGGCTTTCCCAGACTCACGTTTACTTTCAAGAGTTACAAGGTGACCGTTTGCTTCAAGGAAGGCACATATTTTAACCTTTCAGTTTCTTTTTATAAAATGCAAGAATTTCATTCAACAACTTTTGTGGAAGTGTACTCTTCTGGTACTAACATGAACTTTTCTGAAAGGTCACCTGCTGGTGCAACACACCGTGCTGTACTGTGATAAATTCAGATTGGATACTAATAAAACTATTCCTTCTATATGAATCTATATTAAGTAACATTTCAAGTCTGCCTATTTAGTTTTTATAAGCAGCATATAAACATTTAATTGATGATGGTGTTTGACAGACTATTAAGATAAATTTCCACTTTCCAGCCTTTATTAATAGTTTGTCAACAATCAGAACCTATGAAGACTTATGTGGTGATTTATACTTTCTCTTTAGTGCATATTGCATGACTGTATCAAAACCATCTTAAACCTGCAGCTACCTCTGAGCCTGACAGGCTCTGTATGCCTGTGTCCTTCTTTCCAGCACCTCAGGGGACTCTGGAAAGTGGTGTTTAGAGCAACTAGCAGGTGTTGAGTTTCCTCCAAGAAACTTGTGACAAAAAAGATATTTGATTTGCCCCGGGCAGACCGTCAGCAGCACATTCAACAATAAAAGAGCCAAAATAATTACTTTGCCTGAGGAGGCTAGGTGTCTGCAGCCCCAAGTGGAGCTCTGCACAGTTTTGACTGCATGCATGCCCGTGGCACAGCGAGATATGAGGGAACGATAAGAGGGAGAAAGTTAGTGGTGAAAGTAGTGAAGAAAGCAAGGAAGCATAGAGAACAGGTGAAAGAAGAAGCACACGCCAGATCTCTAATGTTTAGAAATATGTTTTCATTTAGAATGATTTTCAGCTTTTGAAGTTGTTTGTCCACTTTTAGAGATTTACTATTGCATGAGTGGTGAAAATTCTGTGTGCTTGAGCCTGATGTGAATGCTAGTATATGATATAATTTCTACTCTTCAGTGACAAGGGAAGGCTAGTTTAGTATAACTTCAACTGCTGTTGTAGCTGCTGGATGTATTAAGAAAATCAGACAGTGAATAAACATTTTTATTGACAGCCTACTTACACTTTGGGAGGAGGGAAGATTATATATTTGTCTTGGAGAGATAGATGCATTTAAATCTTGGAGTAAATGATACAATACTAGGCTGCCAAGAGTCAACACTTTATCTGCTTGTCATGGTGCTTCTCCTCCATTCTCCTATGATTGACATATAGAATAAATGCACAATATTACAAGGGTTTAGTACTGAAGAGGAGTGTTTGATCATTTGAAGAGTCCAAATTCATTATCAAAAGCCAAACGTGCAAAAAATATTAGCAAAGCATAAGCAGCATAATATCATTTAAAAAGGACTACACGATGAACTCATTAACATTTTTAAACAACTTCAAATAGAAATGATACAGTTGGATGCAAAAGTATTTATGGTGACCCTGAGTTGCAACAATCTCACAAAACACAACATTCAAAAAAAAAACATTTTAAAAAGCACAACATCTAAGAAAACACAAATCACAAAACAGTGACACAAGACAAAACAAAACAACATTTCAGATTATGGGAATGTAGGGGCAACTCTGGATTGGACAGAACCCTGGTCAATCAAAATCAGTGACACCCTCACTGGCTGGTCATGGATGTTGTTGCCGGTGTTTGTCTACCTGGATTCATTGTAATCCTCGTGTTTTCCTTTGGTGTAACAATAAAACCATGCTACTGCATGTGGCAGCCTGTCGGTCCTGAGTGTGTGCTATTGGGTCCTACTCTCTCAGTTTGCCGCTCAGTTGGCCATTCAGTGCTTTAAAAACTAACAGTGAAATTTTACTTGAAGAAGAAGCTAAACAGGTGCAATGTAATCCTACTGTTTTTCATAGTATGCTGTAGTTTGTCTAAGGGTTTTTGCAAATATTAATCTGAAGAGAGACCGTGCACAGCAGTTTCAGTGTCTGTAAAACAACACAGGTTGAATCTTTGCACTGTGTATCATTGCTAAGATGATACTCATGTACAAAGCTTTCATTAACATCAATGGATATCTAATACCTGTTATTGCCTTTAACAACCAGAACTGGTGCTACCACACTTAAGAGCATAGACCCAAAGGAAGGAGGTGTACTGTGCCATCAGCTGGAGACACACTTCAGTTAAATACGAGCAAATTAATTAACCATCTAATGCTTTGGTCATCACTTCTGGTGTTACAGGGGCTGGTCTGCTATTCCAGCACTACATGATAGATCACTCTGGTCATTCATACCCCTGCGCGTGCATGCACACACACAGTCTTTCAACTGTTTAAATACCAATTATAATGTAATTAGGAAATGTGCAACAATACACAGTGCACTCAGCATACAACATGACACATACAGTAGATTGTCTTTTCTCAGGCATAGTGCTAAATCATCGCATTACTGCCCAGCCCAGAGGGAAAGATGGCTGAAAAAAAAACACTAATTTCCCTGCTTCCAGTAACAGCATGCACAACTAAATAACCAAAGAGAAGGTCAGAGGAACAAAATTTATACAAGAAGGACTGTGATCAGGCTAAGCTGAAGCCCGATGTAAATACATTGGAATTCTCATTACTTTCCAATGATGGCGAGAAGTCCAGGATATGAAGTGCATGAGAAGTGGCACAGATGTTATTCTTCCTCTGCTGGACAGGTGGGGAAACTGTTAGTTATATTCAACACACTGGATATTGACATATCTTCTTTCCTATCAGCTTTTGCCCCTCTGACTAATATTGTTGCCTTCATAATGCACGTTCATGAGGGGTGTGGCTGTGCAATCATAACTGAAGGGAGTTGTGGATTTGTTTAAGTGATGTAATAGTATAGTATAGGCCATGAGTCACCAGAAACATCGACTATGACTTTAGAGTCAACTGGATACAGAATTTAAAAATGGCATCCCAGTCATTCCTGTGAATGTTGCTTACTCCATAAAACATCTGTCAGGTTTAAACCTTTCTCATATTTTGGGGTCCAGTGAGCATGTATGCTTTCTCCAGCTGAGCTTGCATGCCTAAGCCAGCTGACTTCCTGTGGCTCCCCCGCACACATAAATGGGATAAAATAAAATAATCCTGCACAAAATTTCCAAATATACATTTAATAGGTTGGCCTTTTTGGGTTAATATGTTTTGTTATAATATATTTGAATTCAGCCTTAATCAGTTAACACCACGTAACGCTATCTTATGGCTAATCTCAGTTTAGTATTATATCAATGAAACCCTAGTTTGAACTCCAGGCAGCATATCTGGCCCTTGTCATGCGTGCTGCAGAGGAGAATGAGTTTCACAAGCCCATGGGACTGCTAGCTTTCAAATAGACTAATATGTCTTTATCTTTATACTGTAATTGGGTATGATAACCTTTAAACATTTTTATCACAAGTTAATTTGCTCACCACACATTAGCGGGCAGTGTTGAATAATAAGTACATTTACTTAAGTACTGTACAATTTCAAGTACAAACTTGAGGTTTCTGACGTTTACTTTACTTGAGTATTTCCACTTTGTAGTACTGTTACTCAACCACATTTGACACTTTTAGTTGCTTGCAGATATACTGTAGATTCCCAATACAAAATATAATACACAATGTATTATTATGGACTAACTACCTGTTAGTACATAAAGTACATAATCTCCACCTTTACCAGCTGCAACATTAATGATGTTTACACATTAAGGAACTGATTAGTATAAATCAATAAAATATGAATTGTTCTGTATAATGAGTATTTTTATTTTTGTACTTTAAGTATATTTTGATGCCAATACTTTCACTTAAATAAAGTTTGCAATGTAGGGTTTTCACTTGTAATACAGCATTTCTACACAGTTGTAATGGTATTTTTTATTTAAGTAGAAAAGCTTTACTCACCAAGTACTGTATGTTGGTATATGAAGGAATTCGACTTTAATTTCTAGTGGCTCCCAACATATTTACACACTGTAACAATAACCATTTATCAAGAAGCTAGACAATGACAACAAGCATGAACAAAGGAACTGCATGTGTATATACAGTCTATACAAAGTGCCTTAGATTTGTGTTATTGCCTTTGTGTTATTGCTCATCTATTTTATATTTCACCTGTATTGTGTGGCATTCATGTGGACGGCAAAGTAAGAATTTCATTGTACAGGGAAACACATTTCCTAACTGTGCATATGACAAATAAACACTTTGACCTTTGACCTACAGCCTGCTTGTATTTCAATTGCCAAGTAATTTATTAAATATACATCCGCCACTGCCCAGTTGTTCCAGAGGAAGGAAGCTAACAAGTAAACTGTTACACTGTTGTTTTTGTTCATATCAAGTCTATAGTAACTGAGATCTGCCCCTTACTTTTGATTACTAGAAATCTCTTTTCCATACTCATCAGCTGTAATTGGTTGTGTGCAATTTACAGGACAAATCTGAAATGAGTTCACAATCAATATTATTGTGTCACTGCTATGCCCTGGCCAGCATTTGCCTTAGTACTGTAATAAAAAGTCAGTTTATGAATGGGAGAAATAAAATGAATGGTGCATGGTTTTTTAAATTATTTTTTTTAGAAATAAGGTTTTTGAGGTCTCTCTCTCTCTCTCTCTCTCTCTCTCTCTCTCTCTCTCTCAAATCTATACATGAATTAAACTTAACAAGGCCTGAACATTTTAGATTTCTGCAGAAACCTTATGAGGCATATATAGAACAATCTGGACCACAGGAATGATTATATATGTTGTCAACAGCATTAAAAAATGATTATTTCTGCAAAAAAAAATTTCACTCAGCCAGACTGATTCTCAGAGAAATCAGTTTCTTACTGGAGCAGTTGTACTTCTGTAGCTACTTAGAGTAAATTGTGGAACATTTATATACTGTATACATTGGCTTATGGAATATATAAAGCTGATAAATCATTCTGACTTCCTGATGTTTCACATGGTTGCAACTGTGGTGTTACAGTGTTGCTGCACAAGAGTAAACATGAAGTAGGAAACAGAAGCCTCGGCCTGTGGTAGACATAGATTATGATATCTGATGTTCACATTTGGATTTGCTGAACTGAGAAAAAATTCAAAGAAATATGTGACTATTCACAGCAGATACAGGGTAAAAAATAACCAAATCATAGACCAGGTCTTCAACTGCGTACAGACCCAGCTATATAAAGATCTTTCAACTACTCTAGACTGTTGCTCTAGCTCTAAAACCAGTAGTTCTACAAATTATTTAAAGCTAAGTCTTTTTATTAAAAAAAGCAATGCTAATGTTTTCTTTTGCAGTCTCATCACAGAAGAGATCTTTGATGTTTTTATTTTATTGAGAAGTCAAGGCGACTCAGATAGAGTGCACGTATAGGAGAGAAAAAGGTAAAGCGATGTCATGGATGTGGACAGAATAAATGAATGCCCAGTATTTTCTTCTGGCTCAGGAGCCTTTGATCAGTAACATAATGCAGCCTCATGATGTATGTGTGGTTGATGTGGTGTGGCTAGACATTTATGTACACTGTGTGTGTGTGTGTGTGTGTGTGTGTAAAGTTTTAAAGCTTCATTAACATCTTAGTGCATGTTTTTCACTTGTAGTAGGTCAAGAATTATTTGCGTAATAAATTTTATTATTTAAGTGTTCACATACATCTGTCAACCTGGTAAAGTCGTAAATCAAAACCTCTGTATGACTGCTCAGGATGTACAGAAAGGATATGCCTTCACAGGAGTACATGTACACCACTCCATGTTTGAATTACTTGCATAAGAATTGCTCAGGTGCACATAGAGGAGTCATTAGTGGGAGAACTGGTGTTCACATTCATCAAAGAAGTCACCTGAAAGGTAACATACAGATGAAGCCGTTATTTTGGAAATGCTATGACCAGTTAGTTATAGACAGACAGAAAGTTATAGAACTTGTAGGCCACAATCACAAAGGGTAAATCTGGAGAAAAACATAATTGATGAAAATAGTACCTTGTCGACTGTTCAGCAAATGGGGGCATGTGCCGTGTTTTAGGGTTCATTGTTAACACTGAGATGATAGATACAGTATAATTAAGGAAAACATTTGAAAGACTTCCCATTAAAGTATTTTAAAAATGAATTGGGAGGAATATAGTGTATGAACCTGCCGTATATAATTTGAGTGACTGGATTCTCTATTCAGATATAATCTTTAACCTTTATCAACCACATTTAAGTTTGTCCTTTTCCTTTGATAGAGAAGTCATCCTAGTCACGGAGAATGCAGAGGTGGCCAATTACCTTCCATCATATGGAGACACGACTGTGCTGTTCAATTTCTGGTGATGTCAGACAGCTTCTGTAAAGCGAATGCTTGGTCTCTTTGACAAATTAAGGGAGAAACTCAGAAAGGAAATGAACACAGATGAGGAGGAGCCACAGACATCTAACAAAAAAGGACATACATCAAATACAAAAGCACAATCTAGAGGAAGGATTGGGTACACGAAAGAAATTGGCTGGATACACACTGACAATGAAATAACTAAACAAGTCTGAGCAAAACAAGGGGAAGAGACTAGAAGGGTGTGGATAAATGGCAATGCTCAATTTGAGGATATACTAAAAGAAGCAAAGGCGTTATTCTTTCCTGATGGAAATTCCACCAAAGGCCCGGTGTCTGACTTTTAATTTGATGTGTTGGAAAATCCTCTCCCCAGGGATGTTACTGCTGGGGTGAGCTTCAAACCTGATAAAACTCTTCGCACTGCATTTCTGCATAGCAACTCATCCTAAAGCAGATTTGACTGGAGTGCAGTGATGGATCTGAACATTACAGTATATTATGTGAACTCAGGCATGAACTTTTAGTTTAGCATTAATTGATAGGTTATTTATTAATCATTTTTATGTATGCTCACTTGATTTACTCTTTTCTACTACACTATACTGCACTACACCTTTTTACTTTTTACTACTACACTCACGTACTATACATGTCACATGTTTTCTGTCTGGCAGGTAGCGGCACACCAAGAGAAGCCCTCTCCCCTCTCAGAGTAAGGGGTCTGTGCCTTTCCTCCATAGAAAGTAAAAGTTCAAAAGTAGGGACTTATAAGTTAAGGACATTTAATATTTATAAGTTTTAACATTTTTTAGCCAACAGAAAATGGTTTCTTTATCTTTGCTTCTCTATATAAGCATGTGATCCCTGATGTTCTGGTGAAGAAAACCGTGCTGAAGAAAAGTGAGCTATGTTTTCCTCCTGTATTGCTAAATAATTTTGAGCAACCAGTGATTCTTGGTGTTTCATCTTAAGTCTTAAGAATCATATAGGCAGTTCCTGTACAAGAAGTAACATCTCAGATCCAGATTTAAATTCAGGTAAATGTATTTTCAGACCATGAAATCCTCAGTCTCTGACAGTGCAGCACATAACTTCTTGTTAACTCAAAGGAAGCAAATACTGGCTCTGGTGTGCTGAGAGATATTTACAGCAGCTTATACTCTGATTTTCACAAGCACTGTACTGCTGGAACACACTTTAAAGTGATGTTCCTCAGGCGCAACTTCTTTGCAAACAAATGGAAAGCTGTGGGGCGAATCTTTGTTAAAGACTTTCAAAACTGGAAGCACATTCCAATCAAGCTTTTTGTCAAGTTTTGTGTCTTGTTTATTTTGAGTATGTTAAAGTAACATCAAAGGCTACCGCTAAGGCAAAGTGAGCTAGCTCGGATTATTGTAATGTGTAATGCATTTCATGTTTGTTATGTTTTATTTTAAGGACCCCTTATTTTTGTTTCCATTATATCCCCTGGTTCCTGCCGTTTCACTCACTCGGCCATCTCTGTTCATTATCACCTGTATATTACCTCTGTTGTTATAACAGTCAGTTGCCAGATGTTCTCGTGTGTGTTTCTGCTGTAGCTTTCTCTTTAGTCTTCTACTGTACTTGCTATGCCTACCTTGCACCCATTTGGTCCTCTTAGACCCTGCCTCTCTTGGAGGCTGAGCCTGCCTGTACTTTGTACATTGTGACTGTTAAGAATAGAGATTTGCAAACTAAGAATTCATCCTGTGTCTTGAATTTCATATGTGACATAGAACAGTTTTTTTTATTATCACAAGAAGCAAACCTGTCTATTATAATGAGGATAATAATCACTTTATTTGGCCAAGTACATTACACACACAAGGAGTTTGTTTCCAATACAGATGCGATGCAGCCATCTGCGGTGCCAACTCACACCGATGGCTCTAACCATCAGGGCGACTTGAGGTTCAGCGTCTCTACATGTGGACTGTAGGCACCGTGATTCGAACCTCTAAAAGCAAAAAGAAATTAAGCATGTGCTTATTTATTCTGTCAGTTGACATTTTTGGACACACAGGTCATTTCTCATTGCTTGTGGAGATAATGCGGTGTATAGCCTTCTTTATGTATTGGAACCAAAACGAAAATTGAAAGCAGATTTTTCTCAAGTGAATAACAGTTTATGGCAATTGAGTTTTACAAGTGACTGCACTGGTCTCATCAGTCCACTGAAAACCAATAGCAATCAGCTGAAGCTTAAGGAGGCTGTGGTTGGTTCATAAACACTTCAAATGAAAGGTACAAACACAGAGATGTATGCCTGTGAGGAGGCATAAATGAGTTTTCACACACACACATCATAAACAAATGCACACATGTACTTACACACACACTCTCTCAATTCCCTGCAGTGGAGCTGAAGCATCTTGGCATGGTGATTTATTCATTTGCTTCTTGCAATAACTGAAGATATTGTTAGCGTCCCACACATAAATCTATGTTATTTTCCCCAACATAGAGAATTGATAGAGCAGAGGGAGCTAGGGGAAATTTAGATAATGAAGCGCAGTCTTGACTTTTCCATGAGGAACCTGTATAGCTGGGAGCAGGAGAGAATACTAACGTGAATATGTATTTGTAATTGTACTCCATTTGTGTGTTGGCCAGACAAGAGTCCAGTCCTTCATGCCTAACTGTGGAGCTGAAGGGAAGTCTAATAGCACCACTCTCACATATAGAGCTGAGTCAGTACACTGCAAAGTACTGTACTGTGTCAGACACAGGCAGATGAACTTATATGGGAGACCCAGGCAGACCAAGATATGGAGCGTCTCCTGTGCTTAATTCTTACCCACTCTCAAACTGGGAATGTTATTGGTATAAGGGACGTTGAGATGGATGCAGTACTCACCTTGGATTTTCCTCCTGTTCCTACAGTATACAAACTGCTCACTCAAGGAGCTGGCTACAGCAACAAGTGACGTTTCTGAAACAGCAGGTTTTAAAAGTGAGAGGAGAATGATAATTTTTATTAGATGAATGAAAGCTATTTATTTATACTACTACTTCACTAATTTATGTGTTAAGATCTTTAAAAACAGATGGCAACAGAAAATAATTCACAAGTTGACAATTGAAAGATGCAGTATCTTTGCACAGTTGCAGATAAATAAATACACTCAGCATGCTCATAGCTAAAACCCTACCATATATCTGTCCCATATGGTCTAGTGGTTAGGATCCGTGATTTTCACCCAGTTGGCCTGGGTTCCACTCCTGGTATGGGAATTGCCTTATTAACTGTATTTTGTTGCCTTGCACATGCGTAATGACAATAAAGTTGAATCTAATCTAATATAATGTTTGGGGGCAAGTATATACAGGGCTCAAAACAGATGAGTAACTAAACTCTTAGCAGGTCTACAGATTATACCCAGAACATTCAACAGGTGACAAAACAATGGTAAGTACCACAAAAAAAGAATCTCATTAAGATATACAAAGAAGGTAGAGTGGACAGACAACAAACTGGCACACAGGTTGTACGGTGAAAGACAACTGCATGTAATGAGGTCGGTAAAGTAAGGAGTGGTTAGTGCAGGCAAGGAGACCAGAAAGATGACCAAAATAAAAGTCTGTAACAGGAAGCTGCTCAGAATCATGACAATATGAAAATATTACACGTAGTTACTCAATGCAGCTGCCTTATTATCATATTATGTCATTTCTGATAGTCATGGAGTCTGTAATTTACTTTTATTTTGCCTGACATCTGCCGATAACTGGACCAGTATGTTGCTACTTCTCTCTTCCCCTCTGTCTTGAATGTATTTTTTAAGCTACATGTATATTCCTCTCATTCCATCTTCCCTGAATGTAGTTTTCTTCTGTTGAACTGCATTTTTCAAATGTAGTTTTGTTATCTTGAACTGAATGCCTTCTTCTGTTTTCAGTTTACAATTTTTAAGTTTGTAAAGTTTCTTAAAGTTCACGTTCATTGTTTTTTGGTTGTGTCTTCCACATTACCCAATGGTAGTGGCAGTTCACTTTTACAACACTGATAGGAACTTTGGCCTCAGCAGATCTTTTTATTACAACCTCCATATCAGTGGCTTTATGACTTCATGCTCAATGTACAGAATAGCAAATGAGGAGAGCCCATCATGGGACATAGTTAATCTGAGATAACATTTAATGAGCTTCAGAGAGGAAAAGCTTCTCTCACCAGAAGCTACTGTCACAGGCAGAGTGAGAAGGGCAATGCACAAAGTCGGGAGCATTTTCCTTATAAATTTAATTAAGCATCTCAGATGGTTATGAGGTGTGAGAGGAAGCCCCAGTGGGACTTTTTGTTTCCAGTTTCATATCTTGTGCATCAGTATCTTCTATTTGATGCTCAAATCTCTGGCAGCACTATTCCAGCTTCTCAATCCCATCAGGGTTGTACATCATGCCAAGTAAATAAAGTAATCCATACAGCTCATAGAAGCTTTCCATACGAGAAAACATCTTCACTGTGACAAGAGCTGTGTCTAGAAGAGGCAGGAAAAACGCCCTCTTGAACTGTTCCTCATTTTGCTGTATCCCTTCTAGCAGCTCTTTGCCATTGCACCTCATGATAAAGGTAGTTTTGGCAGTAATTAAGCAAAGAACATGATGCTGTTGAACATATTCCATCACTCTAATAGTTTTTTTCTCAATGTCTCAATTGAAACTGCTGGGCTCTAAAGAATCTTACTCATTCTCTTTATCTAGAACAACACATTGTACCAAACAATGGTATTTGAAATAAAGTAAATGGTTGCATGTCTGTGTCTCTTGGTAAATGTTCCCAGCTGTTGAAACATGTGCATACCATTTTTCTGTTGCGTACTCCTTGAGAGCAGACAGAGCCTTCACCATTGCAGGCAGCTTGTAATGCACAGCTTTAACACTGTCATCTCAACATTCCCATCAGGCTGCTGAAGTTTCACTGTCATATTTTTGACATTCTGTAAGAATAGCCCAACAGTGAACTGAGGAGCCAAATGGGGTACAAAGTTGTTGCAGCAGAGCAAAAAAAGCTGATGGAGATGACAGATTTTCCCTGTGGTGTCATGCACATTAAGAAAGCCAATAATGTTCAGAAATACAAACCCTTATAGAGTTGTCACAGTTGAAAATTTTTAAAACAATAGATGATGACTCAGATTGGGTGAGCAATCCATGATCACTGAATAGTTTCTAGCCTTCTTTACTTTTTCCACAAGAGCTTGAAGTGTTCTCTTCCAAAAGATTTATTAATTCATTCTGAATGTGCTTAGTGAGATAAGACTCACTCCACTCTGTTCTGAACTCTCCTCAGATGTTCTCTCAATTAGCTCAATTTGTCCAAAGAAATTTACATTCCCTGTTTCAAACAACTTAGTGTGATCTGCCAAGTGGCAAAAAATTTCTGTCAACCTATAGTGGTGTGAAAAAGTATTTGCCCCCTTACTGATTTCTTATCTTTTTGCATGTTTGTCACACTGTAATGTTTCAGATCATCAAACAAATTTAAATATTAGTCAACGATAACACAAGTAAACACATCATGCAGTTTTTAAATGAAGGTTTTTATTATTAAGGGAAAACAAAATCCAAAACTACAAAGCCCTGTGTGAATAAGTGTTTCCCCCCCCTGTCAAAACATAACTTAACTCTGGTTTATCGCCCCTCAGTTCAATTTCTCTAGCCACACCCATGCCCGATTACTGCCACACCTGTTCGCAATCAAGAAATCACTTAAATAGGACCTGCCTGACAAAGTGA